>NC_059217.1:50580008-50877404 GCF_020615455.1 Coregonus clupeaformis
TCAGATATCTTTACACATGTGCCTTTTGAGTCATAATAGATATGTTATAAATTTCACAGTAATCCATACTCACGCCCAGTACTACTGATCATAATTTGGGTTTATCCTACAATACAATATGCAGATTTTGTTTTAACAGGTTCTGCTTACCTTTGTATTGACGGCCGTCTAGATCAGTTTCCTGAGGCGAGCTGGATTCCCGGCTGCTCCTCGGACAGGGTCACCCGTCCTTTCAGATCCGTCTCTTACTTGTCTCCTGTCTCTATCAACTTTTATGGACCGAATTCAGAGTTAGAAAACCACCTCTGCTACCAAGTTTTGTTGATAAAACAAGTTTACTGGAGAACGGAGACCAAGTAGAGACTTTCGGACACGGTGGATAATTGTATAATATGAGGCAGTTTATTCAGAGGTAAAGATATCTGTAAATAGCGTGCACGGACCCGTTCGTCAACCTCGTAGGGAGATATCTGAGAGCGCGCCCTAAACATTGTGTGCTGACATTTTATACAATAAAATAAAGCAGGTTGATTCTAGGAGTTCTGATCTTCTGATTGGTCCTGATGAGTTGGTCGAGGTCACTTCCATTGCATTGGCTCTGAGTCGGGTTGTCTGTCTTCAGATGTTCAGCCTAAAAGAAGGGATTTTGTGTGTGCGTGTGTTATCAGTAATAATGTGTGTGTGTGTAATAATGTGTGTGTGTGTGTGTGTGTGTTTTGGGAAAATGTTCAGCCGAAAGAGGGATTTTGTGTGTGCGTGTGTTATCAGTAATAATGTGTGTGTGTGTGTGTGTTTGTGTTTGTGTGTGTCATGGGAGAACTCGTGAGTTGGAAGGACTGAGAGACCTATGGCGTGGGTGTTGTTCTTAGCCACCTGCTGACAAGGCCGACAAGATAGAAGTCTTTGTCCATTGTATTAAATCCGAAGGCCCAACACAAGATGGGTCATGCACAAAATTTTAGCCAGACCAAGCTATAACATAATATATTTACTACGACACTACAAAAATGAGAAAAGTGGACTCTGAATGTCGTGTGTTAAAAGAAGAATGGACAGCAAAATAATTTTTTACTAATATTGCTCTGATATGCCAAGAAAGTGTTGCTGTTTTTAAGGAATATAATCTCAATCATAATTTTTCAAGCAAGCATGCTAAAAGTGTGTTAACGCTGGAAAATGTCAAAGTGGTTGTAAAACTTGTCAACTTTATACGGGCAAGGGGGCTTAACCATTGTCAGTTCATTCAGCTGCTCAATGACACAGAGGCAGAGCACCAGGACTTGTTGTACCATTCAAATGTTGTACATCAAAGATGACACCAGACTTTGATGCCCTTGCCAAGAGAGGTGACCAGACCCATTGTTCACATTAAGACTCGAATAACCGTGACTGGAGTAGGCAAGGATTATGCTTTTTCATGGTGATGGTTATGCAAGAATGTATATACTGTATTCTAGTCATGGCTCATCCTATATATCTACTGCTGTACACATATTTTCTATTCATATACTGTCCATATTGTCTATACACACATATATATATATATATATATATATATATATATATATATATATATATATATATATATATTCTGGACTGTGATATTGCTCTTTCTGATATTTCTTAATTTCTTGGTTTTTATTATTACTTTTTTGGTTATTGTATTGTTTCTATATATTACTGCACTGTTGAAGCTAGAAACATTACCCTTTCGCTGCACCTGCGATAACATCTGCAAATCTATGTACACGACCAATAAACCTTTTATTTGATTTTGCCTTCTATGGAGTTTCCTAGCCACTGTTCTTCTGCATCTGTATTGCTTGCTCTGTGGGGTTTTAGGCTGGGTTTCTGTAAAGCAATTTGTGACAACTGTTGCTGTAAAAAAGTTGGTCTGAGGATGGAGTTGTCCCAGATTTCAGCCTCTTCTTTGGCAGGACAGTTTCAAAAGCCCTACCGCTTTGCAGTGCGCCTGACGAGCAGCGAGTGAGGGTGAACTACCCACAGTCTCCACATGGGAGCACTAGTTCTGCCTGAGCTAGGGAGATCTTACTCTGTTATTCATTCACCTTCAGCGGTTACTAGTTCATACAAAATAAAACTAGAGCAGTAATTTAACAATGTTTCGCCCACCATTTAATGCCTTATCATCTGTGTTAGCTTCTGTAAGGATCAGATATGGGAATGATCATTCAACAAGTAGATGATTCAGTATGCTTTACCATGTATTTTGTAATACATTCCATTGTTAAAACCATTCGATTGGTGTTTCTATTACAGATAAATCATTCTATATTCTTTCAAAGTGTTTGTAAGGAAAATAACAATTGTTAAAAAAGTGATTTTGATTCACATTTTTGATATTGATTTTGTTTCCTCCGATCCCCCTGCATCTATAACTCATGTTTGAGGACAGGTGTCTCCGCCCCAGACAAAGTATATAAATCTCTGTATGAGCTTAGTCAAAAGTATTGCAGACTGACGTTCAGTGTAGAGATAGGGTGCACACGCAAAAGTTTGTTCTTTACATTTATTCAATTCGATATATTTCTGGCCTGTTTAACAAATAGAGACACATCAGACAGACACAGGTGGAATTGAAACATTTAAGAGAATGGATTGAAAGGCAATTTAACAAGAAACTCATAAACTCATAAACATCTCCACTCATAAAACGTTATATGTGTCCTTATCAGAGAAGAGTGACTTGTCCTCTGACATAAGCAGCAGTAATCATGTCTGGATCTTTTCTGGATTTCAGTCTTAGCCAGCAAGAAACGCTAGCCACATGGTGTAATGAAAGCTGGAGGAGGCCCTGTCTAAGCAGCTGGCTAGGAGGCCTCAGATGGCTTGTCCTCTTCTGACTGTGATGATTTTACTATTATTTAAAGGGTGTGTAGAAAAGGACTGTGAAATCTTGGTGGCAAAGACACACCCCTTTACACCTTTTCCCTTTGTATCAATGAGACACTGATTGGAGTCACCTGAGAGGGAAAAGAGAGAGACGCAGGGCACTATTCAATTACATATAAGTACATGATCTGTGTTACTATTCTGTCAGATACTGATACATACACACATACTCAAACATGGACACAGTAACACAGGGGGGAAGATGGTGGGATGGGGGTTAGTAGGGGTCACTGTGTCTCAGTTCTCCGCAGGCTACAGAACAAGCAGAGCCTGGGAGAGAGAGAGAGATTCTGTAGCACTACAGCGTAACCCCAGTGGTCACACACAGACCCAGGGGCTCAATAATAGTGCACACGCACACTTTAATAACACCAGAAAACACACACTGAGGTATAACATTCAATAGTCAATGGACCATATTTAAACTTGTTCAATTTAGGTCTTAGGCTATGTATTGTTAGTGCTTGACTTGGACTGAAATAGGTGCTGGTAATCATTTTGGGTGCCGGTACTGTTTATATTTAGGTGCAAGAGCTCCACAATACTTTTAAGAATAATATTCTATAAGAGGTGCAGGAGCTCAAGCAGTAGAACATTTGAGGTTCCAGTACTCAGCTCCGGTGAGCTCCTGTCTAAGTCAAGCACTGTGTATTGTCTAACTGTTGATGTAAAAGGTATAACATGCAATAGTCAATGTATAACATGCAATAATCAATGGACCATATTTAAACTTGGTCCATTGACTATTGCATGTTGCCCTAGGCCTAGGCTATGTATTGTCCAACTCTTGATAGCTTACCATGCATACATATGCATAATGTATATGCATAGCATCACTTTAATCATGCATTTTCCAGGGGTATTTTTCCAGAGACCCTTATAAAAACGCATGACTGATACTCACTTGTCTTGTTTGTTTTTACTCTTTTACTGGCCTATTGAAAACGATCAGGTCGACTACAGGCTACCATTTTCTCTGACACTCATCCACCAATGCACATTGCCACCTAATTATACCACCCTCACATTCTTCATTGTCATGTTACATCAAACGTTGATATGTTAAATGTTACGCCATGATGGAACAATGTTGGCAAATGTAGGCAATTCTTGGTAGGCCTAGTTGTCATATTTTTCAGAGCTCGCCATAGTTGTTTTGCTGCCCGCTGCCATTTCGACTGATTAACATATTGAGTAATTAAAACATCGAAATGCCCGTCCTTGACATAACTGAGACACCGGCAGACGGCAGTCATTATTAAAGCAAAAATGTAGCCAATCAAATGAAACGCAATCGTGATGAACTTGAAAACAAAAGATCGATCACGTGACCAGAGGTACAGCTAGTAGTCATATGACCTGTAGTGCTTCTATATACAGGCCATAGACACAGCAATTGTTACGCACACAGGACTTCGACACAAGCGTTTGAGGCGAACATCGTTGGTGCATTAGGCTGGTTTCGTCCTCGACATGACTAGCATGTATTTTGTTAGTTTGGTGGTGTGTTTCCTTGCTGTTTCGTGTCTTACATGGGCAGACTACGCCCCTGACGAGGTAACCGAACTACCGGGAATGTCGTTTAAACCAAACTACCGGCAATGGTCGGGCTATTTGAAAGCCAGCCCTGGAAAGTTTCTCCATTACTGGTGAGTATCAGTAATGCCATACTAACTAACAACTTATAGTGTTTGTTCTGGTTGGGGATGCTTTCAGAAACTCCAGCTCGTGCACAACATCAGTTTGCTACAATATGCATCAGTGGGAATCGGTTTATTCCAAATGGGTGAAATAATAAATTAATCAACGCATGGCATAAATAACCGTATTATCTTTTTAAAAAGTCATCAAATAAACTTACAAGAGTGACTATTGCTCAATAGTAAATTAATACATACAGTAGTTATTACAGAGACAACTGAAGATTGTTTAACAAAATACAACTTCAGATAGAAAGTCAGACAGGCAGAAGTGGAAACACTTCTGAAGCTGGACTAGATTATTGTTTATACTTTCTCTTTTACTACTTCCTCCAGCATCGGTAAAGCATGGTGTTGTAGCTTGTACTTTCATTGAGACGTTTAAGAGCTAGAACACCCTTTGCCATAAGCTATGAGAAGTTAATGAATGACAAAATAACACATGACAAACTTTTATTCTAGTGTTCTACAGGCCACACACATACTGTACACACACGTCCACGTAAGCACACATTAAAATAATCAGCAGACACTGTTGTACCTGGGGTCTAGAATTAAGTGCGGAGTGCACCAAGTGTGTCTTCGGGTGCTCCCTATCTCCCGTTAACCTGGCCCTCTACCTCCCTGCTCCCCCAGGTTTGTGACCTCACAGAGGGACCCACTGAAGGACCCTGTTGTGCTGTGGCTGAACGGAGGGCCAGGCTGCAGCTCGCTGGACGGCTTTCTGTCAGAGAATGGCCCCTTCCATGTGAGTTCTCCCACACCTTACCTTTTCAGCATGAGCTTAGCAGGACCTGTGATTTCAGTTTGTGCCTGTGTGTCCCAGTGTAATCTTATTGTATGCAGCAATTCTGAGTCACACAGAATAACAACATAATTTTGTCTCCCTCAGGTGAATGATGATGGGGCCACTCTGTATGAGAATAAGTTCAGCTGGAACAGGATCGCCAACGTTCTATACCTAGAGTCCCCTGCAGGTGTGGGATACTCCTACTCTGACAACCAAAAGTACAAAACTGACGACGACCAGGTGAGCTCATCAAGGTCTCATTCAGGAGAGTGAAATGCATTGAATAAATCGGACATGATTATATACCTCTTGTCATAGAAATACAGTGTGTATAACAGACATGCCTATCTGAACTTTCCAGTGTTGTGCTCCACTGACAGTGGCTCAGAAATAAATAATGCAGTTCACGCTTCCTAATTGAATACTAAAGTAATAGTAACTGATTTATCTCCCCCTTACTATTAGGTGGCTGATGACAACTACCTAGCTCTGCAGAGTTTCTTTGCCAAGTTTCCAAACTTCACACAGAATGAGTTCTTCATCATCGGTGAGAGTTATGGTGGGATCTATGCCCCGACACTCAGCCAGCGTGTAGCCACAGGGACCGCAAAGATTAACTTCAAGGTGAGTTGATTCACACACCGACTTAATTGTTTTGAGTGGATTCCCCTCTTACACTCTAAAAAATAAATGCATTGTTGGTTAAGGGCTGTAAGTAAGCATTTCACGGTAATGTCTACACCTGTTGTATTCGGCACATGTGGCAAATCAAATTTGATTTTAAAATCAGAAGACTGAGCATAAAAGTTGAAAGCAATGCGATGGAATTCAATCCTATCCAATCACCTGTCAATGATTATGAAGAAAAGGAGGCAAGGAGAGGATGCCATGAATCTAATATGTATCTGCCAGTTATAAAGAACTCATTTAATGTGTTTGTCAGGGCTTTGCAGTGGGTAATGGCCTCAGTAGCTTTGCCCTGAATGACCAGTCTCTGATCTACTTTGGTTACTACCATGGCCTCTTTGGAGAACAGTAAGAAACACACAACACATTCACTCATGTGGGACTGTGTTGCTATGTTTACATTACTAGAGATAATTCCTTTCAAAAGCCCCACAACATATGTATAGGCTTGTCTGATGCTTCTGTTACAAGACATTGTAATGTGTAAGTAAACTATCCTCTTGCAGACTGTGGACAGATCTGAACACAAACTGCTGCGATAAGGGAACCTGTAACTTCTTCAACAACAGCAAGGAGGCCTGCAAGACACTGGTACACATGGACACACTTTTACAAACAGATAAGAAGTATTATACATCATACAGAAATTGGGCTACTATTACATGCGCAGGTTTAACATAGAAATGTGTACTTGTCCTTTCTTGCTCTCTCAGTTGAGCCAGGCCTTTAGTATTGTGTATGATTCTGGGCTGAATGAGTATGCACTTTACCTGGACTGTGAGGGTGGCGTTAGGGCCAGAGCCTATGAGAGGAGCATGAGCCACCTCTTCAGGAACTACAGGAAGCACTGGGACACCTTCCAGGTAAGTGCCCCCTCCCCATGGAGGAATACAGTGTTCAAGTCCATCCTGGCATTAGATATTGATAGTCTTGTGTTCAGAAGGGTTGTTCCAGTTATTCTCTAATTATGTTTGAAGTGGTTATGATGGAAGATATTGGTGTGTTATGTAAGTACTTTGTGTCGCTGTAGCTGCTGAAGGTGCCGTCCATCGCTGGCCAAACTCCTTCGGTGGGTGAGGTCCCTCCTTGCATTAACAGCACAGCTCAGATGAACTGGCTCAACCGGGGTGATGTGAGGAAAGCCCTACACATCCCTGATACACTTCCGCCCTGGGACATCTGCAGGTATATTACACAAGTACCCACACATCCCTAACACTCAGGAAGTCTAAATTCAGCAAAGGAACACCTAAAACCTGACAACAGTAAACTACCTACAAAAGGACCTCTTTACCATAACTCTCTATGTAGTGACGTGGTGGGGGGACAGTACACCAACATCTACCCGACAGTGAAGGATGTGTATCTGAAGCTGCTGTCTCTGGGGGTGCGGGCGCTGGTCTATAACGGAGACACTGACATGGCCTGCAACTTCCTGGGAGACAAGTGGTTGTGGAGCAGCTCAACCAGAAGGTAAGGCTCTTGAAGACTGGTATTTGGGTCATGTGGCATAGAGATTTGTATGCTGGGTTGCAGGGTATTTGACATGTTTGTAACTCACAGGGCATGCATTGTGAAGACTTTGTTTTCTTTCATTTCCAGACAACCACCAAGTACCAGAGCTGGATATCTGATGACCAGATTGCCGGCTTCTACGAGCAGTATGGAAACATCACCTTCCTGACTGTGAAGGTAAGCACTACTTAGTTAGCATATTGGCATTGATTCACTGTCTTCAGACTCATTAACACACCACAGACACATTGTATATGTTCATAAAGATTAGTGGATGCAACAGGGGAGGCTGCTGCGTTCTAATCCCATCCTCTGTTTCAGGGCGCTGGTCACATGGTGCCGCAGTGGGCTCCAGGCCCCGCCTTAGACATGTTCCAGTCCTTCCTGTCCAACAAACCCTACTGAGCATTCTCCTGGGGCTGCTTCCGTGTCAGTAATGGGACTTATTAGTTGGTCAGGATGATGGCCCATTTTTCTCAGGGAGGGTTGGGTGGAAAAGGGGATCTGTTCAATGTTTTTGTATTGTGATCAAATGACATGTTTCTGTTGCACTCCAAGTAAGAGCTCAGTAGATCAAAGCAAGTGCACACACTTATCAGTGTTGGGGACTAAGCCATTTCTTAATTTCAGTAAATGTATCATTTTACTTTTCTTGAAGCAAACTACATATTAATAGCCTTACAGAAATGTTTTGATGTGATCCACCTCAATCTTCCTTTAGTGATGCTGTGCAATCACTCTGGTTGGCTTTAACTGATTAGCAGCTTATTAGTCTCATCAGAACTGTCATTTGCCTTTTGTGAATTTCCTCATGCAGTTTTTTTAATCAGGGGTTTTCAGTTGTCACCACTTGGGGGAGCTGAAATGCTGTGGAACTCAAATAGCCAAAAGGCCAATCAGCACTTTAAAATAATCTAACATTCTTTGTCTTTCAAATAAATGGTTTTTATGAAATAATTTGTATCTCATTAATTTAAGAGCATTTTTTAAACATGGTTAATTAACAGAACGTGTAAAAACATCCAAGTAATCTTAAGTGACTGTTCCATAGACATGTAAAGATAATGGTGGTGAATTCCAGGGATGGTGATTGAGCACCAAAAATCCCATTCTCAGCCACCATCCAGAAGATGCAGTACACAACAGGCTCAGTCAGCAAATTTAATTGGACAGGCGTTTTCAAACGGGTACTGCAGGGGTCCGCAATTACTTTTTTTGGGAGGAAAAATATTGGTATTTTAAATAGATGTAATACTGTTTGAGAACTAACAATCAAAAAAGATAGACAGGGTTTTAAAAGGCATTCGGGGCACATACCCACTGATTTGTTTGAGCAGAGGAACAAAGCATTAGTCATGGCAAAATTGTCTCCACTCCATGTCACTGTGTAGAATTGCTGGAAATTGGCTAGAAAAACGCTAAAGTTTCTCCCAGCTCAATTGATTTTTTATTTTTTTTGAATTGCAGATTTTTTTACACACCAATATACCTTTCTAGCTAATAGACTGGTCAAACTGTCTACCAAATCTATTCATTTTTAAATTATAATTTTTACTTGCCATAATCATTCACCTGATAAGACTAGATAGTTTTGTCCTAAACCCTCATGTTAGTAAAAACATGACAATCTGAATTCAATGACAAAACCATCAGTTTATTAAAATGTAGATTGATAACAGGAGAAGTCAGGATTACGACTGCTTATTGTTCAACCAGATGACTAAATTGGTTCAGTTCAGAAAAAAACGATTTCCCTTGGCTCCAATTATGGAATACAAATCATAAAACAAAAGTAATGAGCATTTCCAATCTCATTCAAGTAATTCTAAAACAGTAATTTCTGCCCTGAGGGAACAATCCCTTTGAACATGATAGCTTTTTGTCCCTTAAAGCTAGGCCCAATACAATCGTTTAACTTCAGGAATCAGCTTAAGACCCCAGACTTCTGAAATCTCAAAGGCATTCAAAATCGCTTAAAATTATAATACACTTGCCACATTACAGGTTTAAGAACTACAATTTCAGGATACGTCTTCAAACCACTTGATCATTGGAATTGTAAAAGTAATACAAAAATGGATGGAAATGTTTGGCCACATTCTTAAAACAGTATGTTCATTACTCATCAGTAACAACAACTATCAGAGGTACCCAGGGGGAGAGGTACCCTCTCCCACTGCCCAGTTTCTTGAGGGATGGGATGCCACCTGTGGTTGTGCATGCTGGGCCAGCAGGGAAAAGCATAGGGAGGGGCTGAGAATGTCAAGACGGATTTGGTACTGCTGCCCACAACGGGGCAAAACACAGGACTACTCCCACAATAGAATTAAATAAAAACAGCAACATAAAATTGGCATAATCTTTTTAAAAGACAAGATAGGTCCCTTGTCAGTGGTTGCTCTCAGGACTCTCATCCAATCCAAGAGCATCGCTCCATGGGTGACACGAGTGCTATGGAGCGGTTTCATCGTCAGGGAGACAACGAGACGTGCGGCATGCAGGAGAGGTCACAGGAGGGAGTGTGTTTGCATGTGTGTTGGATCCTCCACATCCTGATATAAGTCAATAAAGTTCAGAATAGCAGCATAGACCTGCATCCCCTCCTCATCCAGCAAAGAGTCTTGCTGGTCAGAATTCTATTGGCTGTCCGGATAGTGGATGATGTCTTGATAGATGGCATTGGCGGTGGTCTGGCCAAAGATGAAAGCGCCGATGGTTACCATGATGACACCGTAGACCACCATCCCATGCCAGCTATGGAGAGAGGAGATCAGCGTTCACTAACAGTCACATCAGGAGATTTCTTCATTTACATTTCTTCAATTACGTACAGGTAGTGAGTCTCGTCTTACCTAGCAGATCGGACCTCTGTTTCTGAGAGCTTTGCCTGAATCAGACACAGACCTGCAGGGGAGAGCAGAACAGGCATTATGCTTATTGCTGATATAAACACATTGTAAAACACACACACACTGGTCATACCTGGGAAGACAAAGATGAAGCAGGCTGCCAGTCCTCCGATGAGGGAGATGACTCGGCCAATGTCGGGGATGAAGAGCGCAAGGACGAGTGTGATCGTGAACCACACAAGCGTCTGCAACACCCTGCGTCTCCGCTCACGCCTCACACACAACTCCACCTGCTCGCCACGGAAACGGAGCCATAGCCCCTCAAGCACCGCCCTGAAGAAACAAGTTACACAACAATGTAGCATTGAAATGGCATGGGTGGCACACTTTGTGCTTTGTAGGGTAAGGTTAAAGTGTCTCACCGGCCACAGAAGTGTAGAATGGGATAGGAGGTGATAACACAGATTACGATGAAGGCTCTTGCGATTGCCATGGCGATGTCGTTAGGAGGATATGACATCAGCACATCCTGACTGACGTTAGACCCAAATGACAGAAAGCCACAGACACCTGAGACAGGGAGTATGCACCATTAACACATCAACAAATCACACAAGAAATGAGCCATGCCATACAACAAAACCCAATGCATTCAGAACTGACTGTAGACCCACACACTTGACGAACACACACACCTGTGCCAGTGTAGACGAAGAGGCAGATGATCATGCCGACGGTGACCACACCTCCCCAGGGCTTGATCTCACTCCTTCTCATGCTATTAAACACTGGCACACTGCTCACATGACACTGAGAGATAGAGAAAGTGAGAGAGATTGTGTGAGGATATTAGTAATTTCAAGCATTTTTCAATCAAGTAATAGAAATAGCCATATGCACACACTCACAAACACAGACAGATACCTGGAAGCCAAAGCAAATGGTGGGCATGGCGTTCAACACTGCACTCCAGGAGGACGGGCTGTAACAGACATACTGGCTGATCAACACAAACAAAGCATGATGGGAACTGTAGTTTGATGTAGACTGTGCTTTAATGAAAGGCGAGTGGGCTGAAATGCAGTTTCTGAACTCTATGTCCCGTCTGGCACCATGGGTGTAGGGAACGGGTCTGAATGAGTGGGAATTGTATATGTAGTTCAGTTAGCTTACCTGGTTGGAATGTAGCCGGGGGTCATCTCTTTATCAGGCCAGATGTATTTCAGGATTACCACAATGGTGACATACCAGGTGCCAACAACACTCAGGGCACTAAAAACAGGAGAACAGCACTATCACAGACTGACCTGTATTCATATAGCCTACTGATAATAAGCAGGCTTCAAATTCTAATTCAATCATCAGTTGTAGACTAAAGGGTGGTGTGGGAAAGTGTACTTGGTAAATTTGTAAACGTGTATTTGTTGGATGCAGCAAGGCATACCTGGCGTATTTCTGGAAGCCAATCTCTTTGGGGATGGAGAGAGGCAGAATGACCAGGATGGCAGTCACACAAATGGTGAACTTACGGTCAATGTACCAGTGACCACCGACCACACCATCTGGCAAATGGGCTATTGCAGCTATCACTACAGAAAGAGAGAGATAGTGAGTAGAGGAAGTGAGAGAGATAGAGGAAAGGCAGAAGAGCAAACAGAACATTCCATTGACTAACGTCTTATTTAAAGTAGAATTGTTGTAGTGCAGGCTATCTGATAGCAGGGTCATAGTCCATCTGAGGCTGACCTAAGGTGGCTTTCCAACCGGTCAGCACTTAAAGCCTTAATGGCCATTTCATTATGACGGCACATCTAAACAGCTGAGCTAGAGAGGATCTCATTCCAAACTCCCTTGGTTCTTATCCACAGTGATAATAACCCTTTCTGATTACACTAATACAACACATCAACAAACACACAGATAGTGTGATGGTGCAACAGATGAAGTTAACCTTTTTTGAAGGTACAAAGGAAATGGAAAACAACTGGTGAAAAAGGCTAGCCAATGCTACAATCTGCAACTTTGAGTGAAATGACCTTCTGTTTCGTCAACTGTGTGTGTGATGGAGACTGTTGCACATGTTGTTAATGTTTGCCGTTCATACAAGGACTTATACATAGCTAGACATGACTGCCTCATTGACCTGATAGCTAGTGAGGTGAGACAGACAGTACCACCATCAGTGCATATTCACAAACATTATCTTGTCAGAGGAGGCTGATTTGATGTTGAGTTTTCTTGTATACCGAATATGCCAGATATTGTTGTTGTGGGGGACGAGCTCATTTTGGAAGTGGGTTACTCTTTTGACTCCTATATGGAGCAGACCATTGCTGAAATACCAGCCCCTGAACAGCCTTTTTTATCAGTGCAAACTTGTAGTGCTGATATATAGGAGCCTCGGTCATGTACATAGGCTGACAGTACGTGGGCTTCAGATTGCAGACCTGCATAGGACAAAGGCAAAGCAGCGGGCGAGGCACTGCTCTGTGTCAGCTGTCATGGGCAGCTTAGCTGTTTGGAGAAGAAGGTGGGCAATTCTACAGTAACACAGTGAAAACCATTGTGCCGTCATTCTGTTACCAAACTTTGCATCTGCACTGCTCTTCAAGTAAATGCATTCATAAGTGTCCAGATATGTGTCCTTTTGAATTGTTTGAATTCTTCTCGACTGTAATTCGATTTGTGGATTCAAATAAAGTACTTTAAAATGTGTGTGTGTGTACACATGTTCATGATCTATGTGTGAGAAACACTCACAGCGGTCCAGCTGGTCTCCAATGACAATAAAGAAGGCAATGCAGGTGCCAAAGGTGTAGACGGCGATGGCCACCTCACAGATGACCCCTGTGACCTTCCCACACGATGCCCGCACCACCTCCTGATAGGTGCCCTCATTACTGACCTAGGCAAAGAGCACAGGGTCACTAGGAAGAGTACTGCTGGATAAGAATGTCTTAAATTGTCAATTGTGTGTTCGTAAGAGGGGGGGAACTTACTAACCTGGGAGCAGTATGCCAGGATCACCAGACCGCTGATTATGAAAATCAGCATGGCCTACAACACACAAAAACAGGACGTTTTAACAAATACATCCCTGTATAATATATATATGCAGTATTTCTCACTTCTGCTCCTGGAGTGCCACAGTGTGCAGGCTTCGGTCTCAAAAGTGTGTGTGTGTCTGTAGCACTCACCATCTGTAGCACCACCCCTGCAATCACGCCTCCAGCCATGTTGAAGGCGGCGGGAAAGTTGAGTAGTCCTGCCCCCAGCGCAGCATTCACCACAATGAAGACAGCGGCTGTGGCCGACACCCCTCCACTCCTCTCCCTGTCTGACACAGGGGGCCGAACGGACTCCACACTGGGGCTCTGCAGTAACCACGCTCTCTCACCAGCATCTTCACTCCCAGCCTCGGCCCAGTCCCCCGCCTCACTGTTAATCGCCATGGGACACCACCCGGCTGGCACAACCCCAAAAATCCTACCTAAAACACCCCCAAATTCACCCTACTCTGTTGAACACAGACTTCAACACTAAAGAGCTGAGTTGAGGGTATTCATAGTTTGGGTTGAGGGGTCAGTCTGAAGGTTTGTTGTGGCTCTTGTGACATTCAGGACACAGATGACTGCTTGTCAGTTTATCCTCAAAGTGGATGTAGTGTTACCCAGCAGTCAACCCTTTCTTCAATCTGCAACAAGACAAACACACATTACAGCTTTGGCCTTCTGGGCACCTTATCTCAGCTCTCTCTAAGTGCTTACTACCTAGGTATGAAATTGTTATTTTCAAATACAATCTCTTTTTGGGCCTAGTTGTGGTCAATTTGCGGTGTTCAAAATTATTATAATTATGTTCCGGCCCCCCGAACATTCGCTCCGACAAAAATCGCCCCTCGGCTGAATCTAGTTGCCTAACCCTGCTATTACAGCATCCCTCTGAAACACATTCTAAAGAGACATGTGGTCATTAGTTTTAGATAGGTCTGATCCCAAGAGATGTTCACTTCATATCCCTGAGAAGCATTAAAGAGTAGGATCACAGTACAGTGGACTTCAGTGATCAGGGTCACTGTTCTCATGATGACACGGTGTCTCACAGTAGATAACTGTTGTAAACCTCACTGTCAGGCGTGTGACCTACACACTAAACAGGCTAATTATTGTGCTTGTCAGAGGCTATGCATTTTTGTAGGCATTCAGGTAGGTAAGCTATGTCATGAACATGTTGATTGTAAGTCATAAATGATAATAGGCTATATTGAAATACAAGGTGGATAACAACTTAATATCACTTCATTTAGTCAAAGGGAAATAGACTACATACTTCTCTTACCTCAATTATTTTGTCGTCATTTTAGTAGTGTTCACAAGCTGCTAGGCAGAGGTGGTAAGACCATAAAACATCTTACCTACGTACTAAAAGATGACAAGTGTCTGCAACTAGTCAGCCTCAACCCCCTTTAGATTTTTCTTGAAGTTGAGGTGACTTGGAGAAATTAATTGTCATGTCTTGAACATTTTCAAAGCCCCTTAACGGAAAATATACCCCCTGCAGGACTTTCTTTCAGCCCTATTTTAAAAAGGGATACTTTACCTACATTTATTATGATTTTTTACCAAATCCTTAAAAGGTGCAATATGCAGAAATCGCACCACCATTTTCTGGTTGCAAAAATTCTAATTGTTCGCCTAATTTCAGTTTATATGACAAAACAAGCCCTCAGTGTAGAGAATCATTGTACCATCTAAACTGCTGTGAAATATATTTTAGGTTGTTTGAAGCTGGTGTACAAAACTGAAAGTAAAAGACGCAAAAACGATACTTAAGAACGGGAAGCATAGAAATATCGCACATATAACATATCCCGCTTCTAAGACTTGCTTTCAATGAGAATGACCGATCTATGACTCACATTTCTATGTGAATTTGGTCAGGTCACCCAAAAAGTTACATGTTGCAGCTTTAATAATTTTAATCTCTCAATGTTAATCTCAAAGTTCACCCGATTGATGCATTTAGCTATTGAAATTACATGTCTTCTTCCAGGGGAGGATGCCCACGGACCCCCCTACTAGTGTTCCCCTTCTGGATTTGGGCTAAGCCCCCAATGTCCTCAAATCATAGAAACGCCACTGGAGCTACCTAAACAATAACAAAGCAAGAAACATTCATAAAATACAGAAAATTTGGTAGCTTTACTAATAGTCAACTTTGCATATAAAGCAGCTGAATCTTAGATTCAGATCTAGCTACAGGCCTAGAAAATCACAAATCACGACAATGATCCTGATTGGTGATGTTATTATAACAAAGTGGACACCGGCACCGCATCATCGTCAGCTGTTGCTAGCTGGCTGATAGTTTTCGAAAGCTGCTACCGACCTCCCTATCTACATATTATTTAACCAGCTCAGTTAAAAATATGAAAATACATATAATATACTCAAATACTCGATAAATACCTCTCTATTGTCTCTCCGATGCTTGTGTTTTTCTGCAACAACCGCACGCGCAGTGAAATTCCTGCTGAACAAGCAAGGATGGCATGTGACTTGATTGGGATGTGATCATGTGACGATGTAAAATGACATCATTAAAAACGAAGTGCATGGTGGGAATTATAGTTTACTGCCACGAGAACAAAGCAAAATCATGCCAGAGGGTTTTCGCAGGGTAGATACTGCAGCACAGGAGGCTGCTAAGGGGAGGATGGCTCATAATAATGGCCGGAACAGAGCGAATAGAATGGCATTAAACATATGGAAACCATGTGTTTGATGTATTTGATACCATTCCACCTATTCCGCTCCAGCCATTGTCACGAGCCCGTCCTCCCCAATTAATGTGCCACCAACCTCCTGTGTACTGCAGATACATCTTCAAAAAATGAGAGTATTTTGTGTCTAAAAAAACAATGATTTAAGTAGTAAAATCATGTCCTACACTGTAGTCCAGTGGTTCCCAACCAGGGGTACTAGGACCCCTGGGGGTACTTGAGAAGATTCATGAGACCATAGGCCTACTGGTAAAATGCACGAGGGGGTACTTCAGGGGTACTCTGGCCAGAGCAAAATTCAGTTGGTGGTACAGTAACTGAAAAAGGTTGGGAACCACTGCCGTAGTCCAACGGTATCAGTTCAGTTTCTTACATTTGGCTTGACAATATTCATTTCAGAAAGAACTACAAAATAAGCCCAGTTCTCATTTCAATGACAGATATTTTATTAATTGTTCAGAGAAAGACATGACTGATGCTCCATATAGTTCTTTTTTATTTTGCGCTAACCCTAACATTGTGAGAGAGCAGCTTATCCTTTATGAGTAGACAGCAGAAAGGTGCATTTCCCTGCACAATCTGTCTTGTTACAATCAGAAAGACACACACAGAGAAAATGTTTGAAGGCTGATCCATGGAGCAAAACACTGTTTGTACAACTTTTTATATGTATTAATAGAAGTTCTATAACCTCTTGGTTCTGAAACGGATGGGATAGGAGTCGCCCAGTGATCTAAATAACACACTTGTGAAATGCCTTCTCTTGTGGAAATACAAGAGCACCGTCATAGGAGTCTATCCTTTTAAATCTGCAATTTGTAACTTTTTGGACAAAATTCACATAGAAATGTGAGTTATAGATCAGTCATTGTAAAGTAAGTCTAAGAAGCAGTAGATCTGTTCTATGTGCGCTATGTCTATGCTTCTCATTTTAAAGTTTCATTTTTGCATTTTACTTTCGGTTCTGTACACCAGCTTTAAACAGCTGAAAATACAACATTTTTGGTTATTTAAGATATATTTCACAGCAGTTTAGATGGTACAAGGATTCTCTACACATTACTTGTTTTGTCACAAACTGAAATTAGGCGAACTATTAGATTTTTAGCAACCAGGAAATGGCGGAGCGATTTCGGTATATTGCACCTTTAAAACCTCATAAACCAAGTTCTTGGGGGGTGAGAGAGACATTCAGTGGGCATTTAAGACTGGCTGGCTGACTGACTGACTGCTCCCTCATCAACACTTAGCAGAAATGCAGTAGACCCTGCTCTTAGTGCAAAAAGCACAAAACATGTACAGCAATTGTTTGTTTTTTTTTGTTGTTTTTTTACAAACAAATACTGAATATGGAAGACAAGATAATGCAAGTGGCAATGCAAGAGACAGAGGCTGAGTGAAAGGACTGATTGATCATACATTATTGTCCATTTCTAAAGCATATTAAAATATCAATGACCGTATCTCATCTAAAAGTAGTGCCAGACAATCTTACAACTAACTGCTATCTGGAAATGCTGAGTTTTCTGCTACTCTACTGGTGTTGAGGAAAAGTTGAACTTTCACATCCTACAGAAATATGCAATGACAGAGTTCACAATTCATACACACACACACATGCAAAGAGACACAGACAAACACACACTACAGCACCTAAGTGTTGGTAAACTCATCTGTAGCCTGACAGCAATTTGGACCACAGCAGGCAGAGCAGGTTTAAAAAGAGAATATACATCTATGCTAATATGACATTATTAAGCCATTTATTCAGTTAATTCATATTAAACTTTGACATACAATAAATAAGCGTAGAAGAGAGACATCAGACATCAGCTCATTAGTGAAATGTAGGGCAGATCATTGGGCCATCACTAAACAACCTTTGACATGGTGGCCTCGTTGGAGAGGTCACAGGGAACTAACCGTTAAACATCCCTACCCCGAGGAGGGTTGAGGTCAAAGTTGAACTTGACGATGAACAATTGACAGTCTTAAAGAATGTCCAGCTCCTCTGTAAGGGCTGGGCGGGGAGTAAAATGACACCAAATGCTCTTTCATTTAGGTTGCGACGTAGTTTTTGATTCGTTGTGTCCAGCGCCACCGTGCCCCACCGTTTCTCCCAGCATGCTCCTTTTTACTTAGTGACGGCGTGGATTCCGTGCGCCAGGTATCCCACGTTGCCGGAGGTGACGCCTGCCATGGAGATTCTACCATCCTTGGTCATGTACACTGAAAACTCTTTAGTCAGACGCTCAACCTGGGGGAGACACACAAACACCTGGCGTCAACACAATATATCATACTAGAACTGAATTCCAACTGATGAATATGACCAATAGGAATATAATAATGTTGTCTTATAAGGTTGTAAGGTACAGGTGTGGATATAACGAGTGGGTGTGGTCGTTTGTGTTTGTACCTGTTCAGGCTTGAGGCCTGTGAAGCAGAACATGCCGATTTGGTCGATGACGTGCTGCCAGTTGTGAGTGGAGCCCTCGCTCTTCAGGTTGGCCGCCAGCTGCTCCCTCATCTTGATGATGCGGTTGGCCATGCCGTGGACCTCCTCCAACCTGTGTAGAGAGAGAGGTTAATCAGGGGGGTTGATGAAGAAACAGAATGGAAGTTGTGTGTAGAGACAGGAGACCACTCCAAAGAGAACTCGGACACCTTCCTAGGCAGTCAGCTAGATTATGAAATCACAGCATCAGCGAAATGGGCAAACAATAAATGTTTTGGGGTGCTGTGTGTTTGTGTGTATGTACACTTACCATATTTTATAAAGGTCTGGTGTGTTGAGAATAGTGGCAGCGATTCTGGCTCCATTCATTGGAGGGTTGGAGTAGATTGGCCGGATCAGAATCTTCAGCTGAGACTCCACCCTCTTTGCTTCTTCTGCATCGTTACACACCACAGTGAATCCTCCCACTCGCTCACCTGTCAAAACACACACACACACAGGTAAGATACCACACCGGTGGGAGAATCTTTTAACCATTCTCCTATTTCAATACCATAGTTTGTGAGTGAGATTTTGTCTGTATAATGAGACTGACCATAGAGGCCCATGTTCTTGGCGAAGGACTGAGACAGGACAATGTTGTGGCCCTGCTCGATGAAGTGACGAACAGCCCAGGCATCACGATCAATATCTCCACTGGCAAAGCCCTGGTAGGCCATGTCAAAGAACACCAACAGGTCCCTTTTCTGAAGGAGGAGGAGAGGCAGAACAGGGGAAGAGTTATTACTAGGACCATGTGTGTGTAAATAGTTATCTGGCACAGTAAAAAATGTCAGTCTTTACACAAAACACCAGTAGGCACTGGGCAGAAAAGTTATTCAGCGATAGAGATCCCAATAGTGACAGAGACTTTAGCCAGTTGGGGCCCTTTACAGATAAATCACCATTGAGGTATTTCATTTCTATGGTAAGCACACTCACCTTCACCAGGTCAGAGATCTCCTTCCACTGCGCAGGCTTGGGGTCCACACCGGTGGGGTTATGGGCACAGGCATGCAGCATGATCACACTCTTCTCTGGCATTTTCTGTATCAGAGGGAAGACAGTGTTACCCAACATTCAAATCAGATTCTCATGATGAAAATAGACCACCACACCTTAACCTTATTAAGTCAACATTCAACAATATAAAAACAGATCTCAGAAGACTTGTTAATGGTCCTCCATGTCAGTGTGGAATCATACAACCGCACCTCCCCTTTCTCATCCGTCTCTCACCGAGATGTCGTCGAGCGCCCCGTTGAAGTCGAAGCCGCAGGTGGAGGGGTCGTAGTAGCGGTAGGCTTTCAGCTGCATGCCAGCATCTCTGAAGATGGGTGTGTGGTTCCCCCAGGAGGGCTTGGGCAGGTACACGTCACGGGACGCACTGTGGAAACGAGACTAGAGAAAAAAGAGAATGAGTTAACTGACTGACACCATACACACTCCGCAGCACTACCGGTATGAAGAAATTACTGTTTTATAGAACACAATCATTTGTAATGCACATATATTATAGAGTAGGCAGTCGTTTCAGGCATGTATAGGCTGGTGCACTGCTCGAGGGGGCTATGGGCCAAAACGGAACTGTGGTAGTGCAGCTGCATTCATTATCTTCCTACTGATCTGTTAAGACGCTGGGTCTTTACCAGAAAGTTGGCTCCGATGCGCAGGGAGCCGGTTCCTGAGATGGTCTGGACAGTGATGTTCTGAAGAGAGGAGAGAGATGTTAATAGAATTTCAATCATTCACTTAACACACCTACAGCAAATGTGCTTCCAAACTACCACCCACGCATCCACTCACCCTGCCACTCTTGAGGACCTCGCTGTCAGCCCCCAGGGCTAACTGAGCACAGGACTTGGTGAAGTCCCCCAGACCACCGATGGCCAGATACTCCTTATCCAACTGCTTGGAAGCAATCAGAGCCTCTGCCTAGATGGTAGAGAAATAGTGAGTGTGAGGGGAAGTAGAAAGGTTTTTAATGATGACATTTTCTCGGCATCCACTTCTTGACTGATCCAAAGCCCTACAAAATAGCATAACACACCCAGCTGGGGTTTAGCAGGGCTGCATGAGCTGAGCTCAGAATGACTGTGCAGAAATACTGTAAATGTCTAACACATGGGTCTGCTGGAGCCTGCCCCTCAAACGCACATACATAAAAGTATGCAAACACACATCCACACGGTAATAGAGGTTCCATTAGGGTATACATTATACGAGCTAAGCTCAGGATGACAGTGCAGAAATGCACCAATCAGAAACACACAGGCCTGTAACTCCACAAAAGCCTGTATAGTGAGAATCAGCTCAATAACACATGAAAACCACCTTCATGCTCCTACGTGTTTGTGAACTGATTCGGTTCTTATATAAAAGGGCTAATAGCAGTGTGACAGGATTGGCCTCTCACCAACGCTGAGCTTGGGATTACAAAACAATAAGAGCCGCTGTAGCTACTCACCTTTCCTCTGAGGAGTGAGCCTCAATACAATATGAATGGCAAGGTGAAACTGAGGATAGTTATCTAGTCCGTGTCTATGTGTGTGAATTTCAAACTCTGGGCAGTTACACTGGTTGTCATGGTATTCCTACCTTGCGGACACAATCGAGCACAAAGGGTTTGCCCTGGTCGTCCCTGTAGGCCCCCACCCCCAGGTTCATCTTCTTCGGGCTGGTGTCCCTCTTGAAGGCCTCCGACACCCCCAGGATGGGGTCAGGAGGGCCCATCTGCACTCCACCCCACCATGAGCTGCAACACAGGGGAGGGGGAGAAACAAACAGAATCAGCTTCATTTAACATCATTTTGCACACTTGTGTTCTTATTTGCTTCACAGTGGACACCAATGGATTAGTTTATTTTTCTAATCACTCAGTGTAGGCTAGGCCTATATTTCTCCAAGAAACTGGACTAAAACTCAACTGTAAACAGAACCGTACTACACTCTGCTCTAGAACGGTTGCCCTCACCCAACCAGAGGAGAGTAGCACCACCCACCCACAGTAGACCAACACTCTGGACTATGACCTGGAGAATGCCTGGTCATCCCCCAGTCCCTACACAGCGACAGGCTACACACACACACACATATTACAAAATCACCACTACACACAGCTGAAGTCTGTTGAGGTGAAGGGCCCGGGTTGGATGGCATTAGGGGGAGTGACTAAAAGGGAGGAGATGTGCTGCACTAAATACATGAACATCTCTCTCCATCGCCACTACACTACCAGAATGACAGTTCTAAAGGGCAGGGGGAGAGTGGTAGAAACAAAGGCAACGATTGGTTCTTTGAAATTCAGAACAAGCTCATTCATCATATCTTTGGATCTGGTCATTACAGCCTGGTCTTTCTTTCACACTGACCCCAACAAGCTGATTATTCACCCAATACTTTGCCCTTCCCTTTCAACACACACACACAGTAACGAAGACACAGATTAACAGCTCATGCGAAAGTCCGGCACTGCAAACATATGCTCTCACACACACACACACAATGCAAAAAACTATTCCTTCCCCCTGTATGGAATGCGTCTTATGGGGAGGAAAGAACAGATAATTAGCAGGGGCCCAGTTCAGGAGCTAAATGCATTACACACACACACCCCAAACACATACTGCTTCCACATGACCTTGCCCCTGACCTCTTACACATGCAGGGCCTCTAATCTTACATATTCCTCTCACTGCTGTACTGGGGGTTATAGGCCTGCTGAGGCTGAACTAGAGATAATTCAAAGGGCTGCAAAGTTTAGAACATAGCATGGAAAAGTTGACAACAACACTCCCAACAGAGAATCACATCTGTTTTAGACAGCCTACATTTCTATTGGAACCTTCTGTAACATTGCACTCTCTAAAACGGTTGTGTCTGATGCTACTCACCAGTGTGTACTGGTACAGTAGTCTGTCAAATGTAGTGGTGACCCACTATGACTTGAGCAGTGATCCTCTGCAGCTCATTGAGATTCAGGTTCAACGGTTGTGTTCAAACACCCTGGAACTCACAGCTATACTTAGAGCCGAAGGCTTCGCAAAGGGCAGCAACGCCAAAACTGCAACACGAGACTATAGACAAGAATGATGACATGACACCCACCTCGAGCCTTAGGGAACACACTGAACAGTCACCTGTCATAGAGCCTGTTTACATAGCATTATAGAACCTCTTGAAAATGTGAACGCTTTCCTATGAGCGTCCATTGTCCAATAACAAAAAGATCTCAGGTGACTAAAATGTAACACTCAGCCAGCCAGAAACATTGGGACTGCACATTAAAATCGGATCCTCAATCAGTAACACTGATAACAAATATGAATACTTTTTATCTGATTCTGACAAATCTGTTATCAGAGTAAGAAGAACCTGGGTATATTATCGGCCTACCTACTGGTTCATACTGCTACTACTAACCGTAGCTAACTCCGTTCCGTACATATGTGGGCAACCGCGGCTGCAATGAAAACTAATGGGACTGCAGCGACTGTGTTGGCATCAAAATCCGGGGTGTGAGCTAAATTTCGATTCAGAGTTCATTGACATGGTAATGTATCAGCAGTTTGTGCGAGCTACATACACTCAGAACCTTAGTACATTTTTAACTTGTGAGATGTCGAGCAAACATAAATATGCTTGGTATACGCTTCATAGGCCCAGGGAGTACACTGAGTCCTATTTATGCCAGCGATGACAGCACCAATGCGGGCCATCCAATGTGGAGTCACAGACTTGGATTTAGCCTGCTAAAATAATAAAATGAACTTGAATACAGACCGAAATTATTTTTGCATGAGAATAATGTAACACTGGGCGCACGGTCTTCTAACAAAAACCAACAGTGATGCAGTGTATTTGCAGATGCTTTTCGAACACTGTCTGTTTTCCAGAGATGTGGAGCGGTATCTTATAAGCGAACAGAGTTTGCCCTCCAAGAAAAAAGCGAAAGGACACCGGTTACTGTCGTCACATCTCCGTAGAAACCGGGGCATCTCTTGGCCAATCAGCGACCAGGGGCCTGTACACGATAACCAATGATCACGCTAGAATTTGGGAGCTACGGTATGCGAGGGAGATCAAACAGAAAAAATACGTCGAATCTCAAAGGCTAAATGCCACTGCGACCCTAAAATATAAAAATGCTTGAATAATTTACCTTTCATAGGAAGAACTGAATGATCACTATGATACGATGACAACATACTGATACACAGCCACTGAATACTGAATAATATTTTTACAGAGCCACCAAATAACAGTATCAGTACCCATGGCTGGAAAGTAACCTTGCCAAGTTCGATTGTAAGTGAACTGGTTGAGTCTTGAAGTCTACACGTATGACTTGACTAAAGCCAAAAATATGAACAGGCAGTTTCAGTCACGACAGGTGGCGGATGGATGAATGCGAGTTTCAGTCTGTTAGCTAACTAGCTATCCAAATCAAATGTAATTTAAATATTAGGTAGATAGCTAGCTAAACTACAGTGAGAGAAGTAAGTGCATGACCACTTCTGACTCCCGTTCAGTAAACTTGATGTTAGACCACTTGAGTCAGAGAGGGCATGGCTAGCTAGCTTGCTAACTAAGTGCTGCTAGCTATTAATTCAATGTCAAACTACCAAAGTAGCTACGTGTCAAACATGACAGTGCAGAGATTGCATGTCTGGTATTACCTGTTACGGGTAGACAAAACTCCCAAGGATGGTGAGAAAGTCCCAATACTGGAGATCACTTTGCTGGACTTCAACAGAGCCATGGTTGAGCAGGGGCGCAGAGTGACGGAAAAAGCCAAGAGTGAGGATATGAATGGGAGGGACAATAGGGGCAAGCAAGCGCCCAAGTCTTCTTCTTCTATGGTATTATGGCGGTCCGCAAACAAACGTTAGAGGTGCATGCCGCCGCCAACTGGACGAGGGTGAATAAATTCAATCGCCACGGTAGAAGAGTAGTGTGTTTGAAGTGGAGGGAGTACATGGCTTAGCCTTTCTCTCAAAGAGGCAAAAAATAGATTTTGGTTTGAAAAAGTTGAATATTTTAAGAAGGAGTCGCAGAAGATCGGTTTGAATCTGTTCAAGCGAGCAATAACAAGGGAAGAGGGTGTCGAGGAAGATTGGTGTCAAGTTCAAACAGAGTGAGCCAGACACCAGTTTGATCTCTGGAGGTGAAATGGTAGGGGTAGAAGGTCTTGTGAGGAGCTCGGAGCCTGAGCTTTGCATTGATGGACATAGTGGGATATTTGATGGACTGGGAGTGGGATTTTTGAAGAGGGTGGAACCAGGCCTTTTGGCTGATTCATGGGTTTAAGGTTGGGTGGAAAAGATGGTGGTTGCTGATGAGTCGGTAAAGGTAACCCGAAGTTGACTTTTTATGTTTTTTTGTGTTTCTTCAGATCAGAGGGAGCAGGCACTCCGTGCGAGCCAACTTGGGTAAATATCTGTTTCTTGCTTTGCTCTTAGGAACAGGGCACCATTGAAAGGAGTGATTTCTGGGGTAGCGTTAAGTGTGGAGGTGGAGCAATTGAAGTTGAAGATTCCTGGTGTTTGTGACGCCCGCCGTTTGGTGTGACAAAGACCCGGTGGTAAGCGTGGTGAAACAGAGGAGTCACTGTCAACCTTTTGAGTCAGAGTCTTTACGCAAAAAGGTCAGGATATAACAGTTATCTTGTTAGAGCGTTTGTGCAGAAACCACTGCACTGTTTCAGGTGCACCGTTTACGGTCATGTTGCAGTGTGTAGAAGTGTGTAGAAGGGAGAGTCCAAGATGTGGGAAGTGTGCAGGAGGGCATGGGATAGAGGACTGTGTCGTTTCGGTAGATAAAGTTGTGTGTGTCAACTGTAGGGGTGCTGGGGATCAGAAGTGTCCAGTTCAAGAGAGGCAGGTTGAGGTGGCTAGAGTCAGAGTAGTGCAGAAGGTGTCTTATGATGAGGCAGTGAAGAAAATAGAGGAGGATGGGTCAAGACTGAGGGATTCTGAAAGGATCCCTGTGAATTGTAGATCTGTGCCAGCACAGAGGAATAGACCAGTGAGTGATACAGTGAGTGACCCGTAGCACTGACGTCTGTAGCCATGAAGTGCTTTGAAAGGCTGGTCATGGCTCACATCAACACCAGACCCACTCCAATTTCCATACCGCTCCAACAGATCCACAGATGATGCAATCTCTATTGCACTCCACACTGCCCTTTCCCACCTGGACAAGAGGAACACCTACGTGAGAATGCTATTCATTGACTACAGCTCAGCGTTCAACACCAAAGTACCCTCAAAGCTCATCACTAAGCTAAGGATCCTGGGACTAAACACCTCCCTCTGCAAATGGATCCTGGACTTCCTGACGGGCCGCCCCCAGGTGGTAAGGGTAGGTAACAACACATCTGCCACGCTGATCCTCAACACGGGGGCCCCTCAGGGGTGCGTGCTCAGTCCCCTCCTGTACTCCCTGTTCACCCATGACTGCATGGCCAGGCACAACTCCAACAGCATCATTCAGTTTGCCGACGACACAACAGTGGTAGGCCTGATCACCGACAACGATGAGACAGCCTATAGGGAGGAGGTCAGAGACCTGGCCGTGTGTTGCCAGGATAACAACCTCTCCCTCAACGTGACCAAGACAAAGGAGATGATTGTGGTCTACAGGAAAAAAAAGAGGACTGAGCACGCCCCCATTCTCATCGACGGGGCTGTAGTGGAACAGGTTGAGAGCTTCATGTTCACCAACAAACTATCATGGTCCAAACACACCAAGACAGTCGTGAAGAGGGCACGACAAAGCCTATTCCCCCTCAGGAGCCTGAAAAGATTTGGCATGGGTCCTCAGATCCTCAAAAAGTCCTACAGCTGCACCATCGAGAGCATCCTGACTGGTTGCATCACCGCCTGGTATGGCAACTGCTCGGCCTCCGACCGCAAGGCACTACAGAGGGTAGTGCGTACGGCCCAGTACATCACTGGGGCCAAGCTTCCTGCCATCCAGGACCTCTATACCAGGCGGTGTCAGAGGAAGGCCCTCAAAATTGTCAAAGACTCCAGCCACCCTAGTCATAGACTCTTCTCTCTGCTACCACACGGCAAGCGGTACCGGAGCACCAAGTCTAGGTCCAAAAGGCTTCTCAACAGCTTCTACCCCCAAGCCATGAGACTCCTGAACAGCTAATCATGGCTACCCAGACTATTTGCACCCCCACCCCATCTTTTTACACTGCTGCTACTCTGTTAATTATTTATGCATAGTCACTTGAACTTTACCCACATGTACATGTTACCTCAACTAGCCGGTGCCCCCGCACATTGACTCTGCACCGGTACCCCCCTGTATATAGCCTCCCTACTGTTATTTTATTTTACTTATGCTCTTTTTTTCTCAACACTTTTTTGTTGTTGTTGTTTTATTTTACCTTTTTATCAAGAAATAAATGCATTGTTTGTTAAGGGTTGTAAGTAAGCATTTCACGGTAATGTCTACACCTGTTGTATTCGGCGCATGTGGCAAATAAAAAATTTGATTTGATTTGGAAAGTATTCAGACCCCTTGACTTTTTCCACATTTTGTCACCTTACAGACTTATTCTAAAATGGATTACATAGTTTTTTTCCCCTCATCAATCTACAATACCCCATAATGACGAAGCAAAAACAAGTTTATAAATAAATTATAAATAAAAACTGAAATATTACATTTACATAAGTATTCAGACCCTTTACTCAGAACCTTGTTGAAGCACCATTGGCAGCAATTACAGCCTAGAGTCTTCTTGGGTATGACGCTACAAGCTTGGCACACCTGTATTTGGGGAGTTTCTCCCATTATTCTCTGCAGATCCTCTCAAGCTCTGTCAGGTTGGATGGGGAGCATAGCTGCACAGCTATTTTCAGGTCTTTCCAGAGATGTTAGATCGGGTTCAAGTCCGGGCCCTGGCTGGGCCACTCAAGGACATTCACAGAGACTTGTCCCGAAGCCACTCCTGCATTGTCTGGGCTGTGTGCTTAGGGTCGTTGTCCTGTTGGAAGGTGAACCTTAGCCCAAGTCTGAGGTCCTGAGCGCTCTGGAGCAGGATTTCATCAAGGATCTCTCTGTACTCTGCTTTGTTCATCTTTCCCTCGATCCTGACTAGTCTCTCAGTCCCTGCCGCTGAAAAACATCCCCACAGCATGATGCTGCCACCACCATGCTTCACTGTAGGGATGATGCCAGGTTTCCTCCAGACGTTATGCTTGGCATTCAGGCCAAAGAGTTCAATCTTGGTTTCATCATACCAGAGAATCTTGTTTCTAATGGCCTGAGAGTCCTTTAGGTGCCTTTTGGCAAACTCCAAGCAGGGTGTCATGTGCCTTTTACTGAGGAGTGGCTTCCGTCTGGCCACTCTACCATAAAGGCCTGATTGGTGGAGTGCTGCAGAAATGGTTGTCCTTCTGGAAGGTTCTCCCATATCCGCAGAGGAACTCTGGAGCGCTGTTAGACTGACCATCGAGTTCTTGGTCACCTCCCTGACCAAGGCCCATCTACCCCGATTGCTCAGTTTGGCCGGGAGTCTGGGTGGTTCCAAACTTCTTTCATTTAAGAATGATGGAGGCCACTGTGTTCTTGGGGACCTTCAATGCTGAAGACATTTTTTGCTACCCTTCCCCAGATCTGTGCCTCAACACAATCCTGTCTCGGAGCTCTACGGACAATTCCTTCAACCTCATGGCTTGGTTTTTGTCTGACATGCACTGTCAACTGTGGAACCTTACATAGACAGGTGTGTGCCTTTCCAAATCATGTCCAATCAATTTGATTTACCACAGGTGGACTCCAATCAAGTTGTAAAAACATCTCAAGGATGATCAATGGAAACAGGATGCACCTGAGCTCAATCGAGTCTCATAGCAAAGGGTCTGAATACTTTTGTTTTTTATTTTCAATTAATTTCATCAATTTTAGAATAAGGCTGTAACGTAACAAAATGTGGAAAAAGGGAAGGGGTCTGAATACTTTCCGAATGCTGTATATGCTTCAGTAAGGTTGGCTTCTAAGCGTTCATAGCAATGTTATCAACTGTACTGCAGAAATGGTACGTAAATCACAGAAAGTAGATGTTGTGATGGCAGCTGCAGAGAAGTACTTGGGGGTACGAGATTTTACTTCAGAAGAGTTATAGCGTGTGTTGGGTGGTAGTGTCCCCTCCTCTCAGGCCATTGGCCTTGGGTAGGATCAGATAGGGTTAAAGTAGTGGAATAAGGGGATGGGTTTTAATGGGTATAGGGTTAGTTGGTAGGGTAATTAAAATATATGCATCTTTTTATTTTCTTAATTTTTTATTTTTCCCGGTTCCCCTTTCCCACTTTGTATCACAAAGTGTAATGGATCTATACTATAGTTCAGTTTGGGGCGGTAATGCAACATATTGGATGCCAACCGCCGTTAAACCTCACCGAAGAAGAATTCACAAAAGAAAAGTAAATTCCATTACGGGAAGGGAAAAAATAACATGAATCCACAAAAACTACAGACAATATAATTATCAACAAAAATCTTCCTATCCAGTCAATTGCAGGCTCTGGGGCCTGAGAGGCTGGGACCGCTCGAGACAGTAGGCGTACTCCATGTAGCTCTTCAGATGTGAAATATTTTAATCCCAGATATCGTTCAGCTGAAGAAACAATAATGTAGATCTTTCTTGACTTCTTTTCAACTTGAGAAGTGCCGTTTATCACCATTGTTATAAAAGAGACAAAATCCACCTTCTTTACATTAATAATTTCTGGATCCTGTTGGATTTCAGGCTGCAGTGTAGGCCTACATGTATTCACTACCATGGGAAAGCGCTCATGTCAAATGAGATCTCGTGCTTTGAGTGTGTGCAGTAATGTATATCACCACGTGGGGGTGCAATTGTTCTACAATTGTTGACAAACAGTTGCTCGCACAGCCCTGCAGGGTCTGTGCAATCCGGGATCCTTGGGACATCCCTACCCTAAACCCTAACCTTAACCCCTATCCCTACCCTAACCTTAACCCCTATCCTTACCCTAACCTTAACCCCTATCCTAAACCCTAACCTTAACCCCTATCCTAAACCCTAACCTTAACCCCTATCCTTACCCTAACCTTAACCCCTATCCTTACCCTAACCTTAACCCCTATCCTTATCCTAACCTTAACCTCTATCCTTACCCTAACCTTAACCCCTATCCTAAACCCTAACCTTAACCCCTATCCTTACCCTAACCTTAACCCCTATCCTTACCCTAACCTTAACCCCTATCCTTACCCTAACCATTTTGACATTTTCAACTTCAGTGGGGTAGGAACATCCAAAGGATCTCGGTAGCACGGCCGTTCCTGCGGTGTATTTCATCTGCGCATTTGCTATCTCGAAAAGCGCAGACTCCCTCTTTGGCGTAAGTGAGAGAGAGAACACTAAACCACAGAGAGAGTTTTCAAATGTATATTCTCTTTGGCTAGAGTAGACTAAACATATTGGCTAAACCTCCAGAGTATGAGAGTATGCCTAACTGGAGCAGCCCTCACAGGGAGTAACCTCTGATCCATTCACTGTCCGATGTAAATGTCATTCATGCCATTGCTTCTTAGTAGATAGACTCTAGCCTATTTACTCAGTGTGTCTTCTGTAAGTCTCTGTGTACACAGTGACGGTTTCTGCATTTATTTTCTGCATGTTCTGATTCTACTTTCATCCTATTCCCCAAGGACCAGCTGAGGAACCTCCACAGACAGAACTTGGAAGTCCATGAAACATCCTCCTGCTGGCATATGACAACAGCTTCCACTGGCACAAGAATAGAGTGGTGTGTGTGTGTGTGTGTGTACATGCATGTGGTCATGTGTACGTGCATGATTCATATTTAGGCACATTTGTACTATCCTGTTTACATTACATACGTCTCGGCTCAGACATGAGACGTATGTGTCAGGGACTCCAGACAATCACGGATTATAAAGGGAAAACCAGCCACATCGCCGACGCCTTGCTCCCAGACAAGCTAAACACCTTCTTCGCCCACTTCGAGGAAAACACAGTGCACGCCAACGCGGGTAACTGCCGCTCACAAGGACTGTGAGCTCTTTTTCTCCGTGGCCGAGGTGAGTAAGACATTAAAGCGTGTTAACCCTCATAAGGCTGCCGGCCCAGACGGCATCCCTAGCCGCGTCTTCAGAGCATGTGCAGACCAGCTGGCTGGAGTGTTTACGGACATATTCAATCTCTCCCTATACCAGTCTTTGTTCCCACTTGCTTCAATATGTCCACCATTGTTTCTGTGCCCAGGAAAGCAAAGGTAACTGAACTAAATGACTATCACCCCGTAGCATTCACTTCTGTCATCATGAAGTGCTTTGAGAGGCTAGTTAAGGATCATATCACCTCCACTTTACCCGACACCCTAGACCCACTACAATTTGCATACCGTCCCAACAGATCCACGGATGACGCAATCGCCATCACACTGCACACTGCCTTATCCCATCTGGACAAGAGGAATACCTATGTGAGAATGCTGGTCATTGACTACAGCTCAGCCTTCAACACCATAGTACCCTCCAAGCTCATCACTAAGCTGGGCCTGGGTCTGAACCCCGCCCTGTGCAGCTGTGTCCTGAACTTCCTGATGGGCCCACCCCAGGTGGTGAAGGTGCGCAACAACACCTCCACTGATCCTCAACACAGGGGCCCCACAACGGTGGGTGCTCAGCCCCCTCCTGTACTCCCTGTTCACCCAGGAGGCTGAAGAAATTTGGATTGGCCCCTAAGACACTCACAAACTTCTACAGATGCACCATTGAGAGCATACTGACGGGCTGTATCACCACCTGGTACGGCAACTGCACTGTCCGCAACCCCAGGGCTCTCCAGAGGGTGGTGTGGTCAGCCCAATGCATGGTGGTGTCACAGGAAGGCCAAGAAGGTCATCAAGGATCTCAGCAACCCAAGCAACTGCCTGTTCACCCCGCTACCATCTAGAAGGTGGAGAAAGTACAGGTACGTCAAAGCTGGGACCGAGAGACAGAAAAACAGCTTCTATATCCAGGCCATCAGACTGTTAAATAGTAACCACTAGCCGGCCTCTGCCCAGTACCCTGCCTTGAACTTTAGTCACTGTTACTAGCCGGCTACCACCGGGTACTCAACCCTGCACCTTACAGACTGCTGCCCTATGTACATAGACATGGAACACTGGTCACTTTAATAATGTTTACATACTGTTTTGCCCACTTCATATGTACAGTACATATTGTATTCTAGTCAAGCCTCATCCTATATAACTACTGCTGTACACACCTTTTCTATTCATATACTGTCCAAAATGTATACTGTATACACACCATCATATACATATATATTTATATTACGGACTCTGGCATTGCTCGTTCTAATATTATTATTATATGTTTCTTAATTCCTTTATTTATTTTTTATTTGCGTGTATTGTTAGGTATTACTGTACTGTTGGAGCTAGGAACATAAGCAATACAATACACCCCCCAAAAACATCTGCAAAATATTTATACACAACCAGTACAATTTGATTTGATTTGATTTAAGCTAATTTTTGCGTACTGTATTTATGCATGTAACATCAAAGACTTAGAAGCATGTTGTGGCTGTGTATATTTGCTCTGGGATGAAAGACACAGTAGTTACAGGAATGGAGGTCTGCTGTAGCAGTTCCTCAGGGGGGTGTAAAGAGAAGGAGAGATGAAGATGGAGAGATTGTGTATGTCACTGTCTCTCCCTCTATCTGTGTCTTCATTCCTCTCTCTCTCTCTCTCTCACACAGTGCAGAATGAACTCTAGAGCTCTATAATAGAATGTGACACTCACTTATGGGGAGTTAAACATGTATTTTATACTTAAAACATCTTTGAACTCCGTTGTTGATGACTGAGTAAACACCAATGCAAAGCCAATTGATTGCAGGGAATGCAGCTGTCAAAAAGGGGAAAGGGAATGATAACAGATAACGTTTTGTCTATTAGGATCCCGAGCCAACACACACACACACACACACACACACACACACACACACACACACACACACACACACACACACACACACACAGACAACAGACAGACAGACAGACAGACAGACAGACAGACAGACAGACAGACAGACAGACAGACAGACAGACAGACAGACAGACAGACAGACAGACAGACAGACAGACAGACAGACAGTTCCCCATAGTTCCTCCACACCCACAGGTTAAGTGTTTCCCAGGAAGAGACTCAGACCAGTTTAATTGCACTGTAATAAGTTGCTGTGGAAATATGTTTCCGCGGAAATAAGAAGTTGTGGCATCGCAATTAACGCTCAAAGGACAGCCATATGCCATATTACTACTACTGGTACTGACAGTAGTGAAAAAGTATGCATCCGTCTGTGTGTTTGTGTGTGTACGTGTTAGTATCTTTGTCTCTCTTAGTCTCACTAATTTTCGGAAATTATGGCGCTTAATTTCTCTGCCGAATAAATGGATTAGAGACAGAAACAATGGAGAGGAAATCCAACAAGTGTTTTTTCTTTTGCCACCATTTCAGAAATCAGGGATTAGTGGCGCATTGGGACTGTGCTGAGCAGGAGAGGCCGGTGTTCCAAAATCCATCAGGGATTTGCCTGCATCTGTTCCCTTCTCTGCTCTGGCCATGTCCATGACTCACCGAGAAAATTCCTGAAAAGCTTTACGACTGTTTGCCTTATCCAGTCACCGCAGAGCTGTCCAACAACACTTAGTGGTGTGTGTGTGTGTGTGTGTGTGCATGCATGCGTGGCTGTGTCTGTATCTGTACTGGACCAAAAACTCAGTATCAAAGACAGCAGACTTTATAAGCCCAAACTCATTTCTAAATAGACCCCAAAACTTTTCTACTTCATGTGCCTATAACTCTTAAATGTGTTTGTGCGCCGAGGCTGCAACCTTGCCTCATCCTCTGACTCAGCAGAAGCTGATTTGGTGTGTCTTAGAGAGAGGAGCATCTGATGTTTTCTGTTATTAACATATGTTTGTTCCTAATATTTTTTCTAGGTGCATGCACCTCTCCATGTGTGTGTGTGTGTGCACCTATCCCTTTTGTTTGAAGCAATAGCAAATCTACTCAGCGGAGAATAGCTAAATATGGACCCCAATCTTAGCAGCCTGTCTTTCTCCCCATCTCTCGCTTCCCTCTCTTCTCTTTTTGTTTCTGAGTGAGGGACCAGTGTGGGGGAGGGAATCAGAGCGGACTTAACTCTATTTCTCCTGTACTGTTGTCAGCAGTTGGCTGCTTGGGGATCAAAGCAGTGTGTGTGTGTGTGTACGTGCGTGTGTGGTTTGGTGTTTTTTTGTGCTTAAAAAAACCTGAGTGAGTTTAATTAAAGATGAAAGTGCTGATGATTAATTGATGGAAGTCAGACTGTTCCATTTGGTACTGAACCAGGGGTGTCCAGACTTCTCCATATAGTGAAAAATGTGGACAGCTCCAAAAGCTTACACACAAAATGAGATGTATTACCAAAAAGGTAATCACATAAAGTGTTTTTGAACAATTGTGTAACAACGTAATGATTACAGAGTTGTGTGTTCTTTTAAACCTTTAAAGACCAAAAACAAGCCTGGTACATATTTGTCATTCTCTTTCAGGACTCTGAACATTCCCATCTATATATTACACAGGGAAATGTGTCCGCCAACTGGAGTGCCCTAAACTGCTCTGTCTGCTAATTTGGGATGACGGTGTGAGTAGTGAGGCTCAAAGGCTCAGATGGAGCTGCTGAGGCAGAAAAACATCAGGAGTTTTTCTAGCAGGAGGTGCTGGAGAACGGCTGGTTTTTAACTCCACTCACATCCCTCCCCTCGGCCACTCACTCAGTGTGCCTAGTGTGCCATAGAGACAGATGAGTCTCTATGCGCAGGCTCCCTCTCCATCACACTGCCTTTCAGTGGGAGATTAAAACAGCGAGAGTGGAGTGCTCAGGGAGATAACGTGCCTGCTCCTAACATCGGTATTGGAACTGTTATCTTCACAGGAAACACATTATGCTGGCGAAGAAAAATAGCTCTCCCTTGCCTGGCCAAGGCAAAGTCTTAATAGAAACAGATTTAGCTAGGCGTTTATAGAGATTTATAGGCTGATATAGAAGTTTAGCAGACTGAGATCCCATTGTTTGGATAGAGACAGTTTGGCCCTGTGGTTGTGAGTAAGGCAAAGACATAAGTGATCATCAGCTATATTTATTGATGCTCTCAATAATTTCTCCATTAAAACAGTATGAGCCTAAACCCAATTCAAAAACAAGGCAACAGACTGAACCGAAGAGTGAGGGAGGGGCATTGAGATTGGAGGTAAAGAGAAAAAGAGAGAGATAGAGAGATTGACAGACGAACTGTGAAAAAAACAGAGAGTAGGCTACGGGAGTACAGTACAAAGGACATTCAGGCAAAATGTATGTGCATTCAAATAAATAGTTGTATCATATATTCCTGCTATTATTTCCATCATTAATGGTTAACTCACTATAGAATTGCATGTAAAGTAAAATAAATCATCATCAGGCAGCACCACGCTGTGATAAGGGGGGAGGGGAGGTGGGGCAATGTAAGGGGCAGGTAGTTAAACAGAGTGGGGCAGTTGGGCTGAGGGTCTTGCTTGTGCCTTCAAGTGGACTTTCACTCTTCAGAGATGGGAGTGGAGCTGGGGGCATACATGCACCTGGTTATGCCAGGATGGGGGCAGTGGGGGGTTGCCAGGGGTCAGAGGTGAAAGATCACAGTGTGGAGTCGCGGCAGAGGACGATCTCCAACTCGGTGCGGTAGAGCTTCCCCGCGTCGGACAGAGCCATTATGCTCTTTTTGTAGCCCACCAGACCGGTCGAGTCCAACTGCTACAGCAAACGGGGGGAGAAACAGACGTGAGTGCTTGTGCCTCAACCAATGATGTCATTAACTATGGTGTCTACCCTGTAAACAATAATGAGTCGTTAGGACGTCCCCAGGACTTCACGAAACGGTCGCCTGAAGTCGTCAGGACATTGTGTCATGGTCCCCTGGAGGTTTTGTCTAGTTCCCGGTTGGTCCCGGGGATGTCCCTGAGGACTTTTTTTAGGACTTTCTTGGGATGTTGGGTCATGGTCCCCTGAAGACCCCCTGAACGTTCTTGGGATGTTGTGTCATGGTCCCCTGGAGGTTTTTGTCTAGTTCCCGGTCGCAAAGAAACATTCCCCCCACCCCAAAAAAAAAAATCTACCCAGGGCACGCTTACCCTAGTTTCATTACACATAACCCGTTGTTACTGTTGCCAAGCCTATCAAGGCCCTGGTTGGTGAACCACTGATCCAGTCACAGCTGTTTGTATTTTGGCAATGCTAGGGGCACCCAAACACACATAGTGCTTTTAACATACAGTGTTTTCAACTTACATATTTGACACCCTTTGACATAGATGATTACATTGTGTATGTTTATTCATACAGTAATTATTATTTAACATGTCCTCATCTGGGATTTGAACTCACAGCCTCTTGGGTCACAGCATTCCAATCTTCCTGCTACGCCACCATGTCTGTATCAATGACTGATTTCCCCTGTAGGCCTGTTCCTACACTTTGCAATTCAAAGTAAATCTCAGCTCTGTTAAAAATACACTGAAGAAAAACTATTATATTTATCGTAGTGATTCAGGAATAACATTAAAACAGAATAATATGCCCCACCAACATTACTGCAAACCCAAACTCAAATTGCTGAAATATGTAAACGAAATCAATGAGAGAATAGTGAGATTAACTGATAACTACAATAGCAGTGCAGATGGCACTCTTTTGCTAAGTGCAGGGATGTATTATAGGTAATGAATGTGTAGGGGACTTTGTGGCACAGCAGAAAGATCAGCATAACCAAATCTAGAGGTTGTGAGTTCAAATCTCAGGTGGGGTCATATTGAAAAGTCAGTAGTGATCATGTCAAATGTAATAATATTTTCATTGATTAAATATTTTTACACTATTTTAGCTGAACAGGGCACCACTTACCTTAAAACCCCCATACCATTTAATTACTTTACTTAAAATGGTTTGGGACACCTGGGACCATCCCATGACAAAAACCTCTAGGGGACCATGACACAAAGTCCCAAGATTGTTCAGGGGACCTCCAGGGGACCATGACACAACGTCCCAAGAACGTGCTAAAAACGTCCTTGGGGACATCCTCAGGACAAACGTGGAACTAGACAAAACCTCCAGGGAACCATGACACAATGTCCAAAGAAGGTTCAGGTGACCTTCAGGGGACCATGACACAATGTCCCAAGAACATCCTAAAAACATCCCAGGTCAAACCGGGAACTATAAAAAGGTCCCCCAGAGAATGTTGCCTTGGGACCATCATTCGACGTCCTAAGGACTAGTAAAATGAAAGTCCTGAGAACGTACTAAAAAGGTCCTGACATGGTCCTCAGTGACATCCTGGGAACTTACAGGGAACTAGACAAAGAGTCCCACAGAGAACGTTCCATTGGGACCATCACGCAACGTCCTAAGGACTAGTAAAAGGAAAGTCCTGAGAACGTCCTAAAAAGGTCCTGAAATGGTCCTTAGTGGCATCCTGGGAACGTTCAGGGAACTAGATAAAGGTCCCACAGAGAACGTTCCCTTGGGACCATCACGCAACATTCTTAGAACATTCTCAGAACGTCAGTGGGATAACTTTGCGCCGAAAGCTTTAAGGGCCTAATGGGAAAGTCACCAAATATCCTCAGGACGTCCCCTGTTTGCTAGGTGTGGCCCTAACGGTCAATGCAACAGCACATCCTGATCCAACAACAACTCAGAAGACAATAACCTGTACAAGACCACAACGTTCTGCCAATCATTCTGATCTTGTAAACACTCCAGGTGCAGTATGAGATAATCAACCAATCAACTAATCAAAAGATGAGTCAGTAAATAAGTGAAGTCTCTTGTTCTTTACCATTTTGTTCTTGTCATGGAGGTCCTTTAGCAGTGCGTCCAGCTCCTGCTCATCGATGTAACCGTTCCCATCCTAGTTAAACAGTGAAAAACAGTGAAACAGCAGAAAGGGGCGGGGCATCTCATATCAAATTCTCATTAAAAGAACAATCAAACACTCAGATATCCTCCCACTCAGAGTATACACAGGTTAGATCAATCATTCACAGACCAACTGCCAATTCAGATCAATACAAAAGCATTAGCATGAGACTCCTGTACTGTACACCTGTCTTTCCTACTGTACTGTTTTCTTTGTGGAAAGTTCAGTGGCGTGTATTCATGGTTACCAAGGGAAGTCAGGCTTCCCCAAAAAGTTGACCAAAAAGTTGTTTTATGAATTTCGTTCAATTCGCAAGAGGCTGAAATGAATGTATCTCACCGGAGAAAGCATCCGAGCGAACCAAACAGCTCCCCTCTGTCTCAGTATGTGTAGTGTATCTATCTGATGCTGTCTGGTCAGAAAGAGTATGACATTGTTGCCGCCAGTAGTATTGAATGCAAGGGAAGCCAGCGAGCATTTGGCCTCCCTTGATAAAACATTTATAAAATAATAGCCAATCATCTTTGAGCTAAACTGAGTGAGCTCATCTGTGAATGATCTTGGCGCACCAAAGAAAAGTGTCAAGGGAAGCCAGTTTGGATTTTGCTTCAGACCAATCACATCCCAAGCCAAACGTCAATAAAAAAACTTGAATTGTTGCATCTCGTTGTGTTCGGCCCTTTCCTAAATTAGGGCTTTGGACTTGTGGTTTTACTTAATTCTCCGTACTGGCCAATGATTATAACGGCGATTCTGATCCAACCATAAATTCATGCATTGTGCCCCTGACCTGAGAGGATGGAAGTTCAACATGTAGCTAGATGTATACTATTAGAAAAAAGGGTTCCAGAAGGGTTCTTCGGCTGTCCCCATAGGATAATCCTTTTTGGTTCCAGGTAGAACCCTTTTGGGTTCCATGTAGAACCCTCTGTGGAAAGGGTTCTACATGGAACCCAAAAGGGTTCTACCTGGAACCAAATAGGCTCTACCTGGAACCAAAAATGGTTCTTCAAAGGGTTCTCCTATGGGGACAGCTGAAAAACCCTTTTAGGTTCTAGATAGCACTTTGTATGCTAATGTTAACTAGCTGGTCTGGCGTATCGTTGCCTATAAAAGGAAGCTAGCGAGCAAGTATTTTAGCAAGGTAGCCTAGGACAACAAAAACTAAAAGCGTGTACTGTATGACAGAGTCATAGACCGTTTAGGCAACATGAAAAAATAGGATGGCATTGGCATTTCTTCTACAAGTAGGGTGAGTCAACATGTTTTTTCTACTTGCACACACACACACATAAATCAGTACCATGGTTAGCCACATCATATTTAGCTTATGTTGATTGGACTAAATCGTTTTTGGTATCTTTTAGTTGTCACTGTATTTGACTAAGCATAGGTGATTAGATGATGTTGAAATGTTGAAGTTGAAATGGTGTCGGAATAGTGGAGGCAGTTTCTGTTTTCTTTGTGACTTGCAGTAACTCTCTGTGGTTCTAAATCTATAGTTGTTTAGTAGTCTGAAAATGTCGGAAACATTACCTTGCTCGACCATGCTGCAGGTCATGTAACTGTTACATGCAATAGGTTTCTGGACTTCACTGGACAGATGTTGCTCTCAGATTTTGTGACAAAAACAAAGGTGTGGTTGAATTTATTCTGCCACTGTGTCTTCTTATTGTCTCGGCCTTAGGCCTCTATATCACAGTGTCAAGGCATATGAACTAGCAGGTTATAGAGCAAACAGCGCAATTATCACAAAACATAAGTTGTAATATGGCTTTTTTTTCTGGATTGGCTTCCCCAGTGATTTTACCCAAGCACCGCTACTGGGAAGGTTACCAAGGTAACACTAACAAAATAATTGATACAGACGCAGGTGTATCTTTGGAGTATTTACTTGTGCAAGTGAGCATTTGCATGGAGCTAGTAGCTTGTGTGACAGGGAAACAAGCAATCTCTCTCACACACCCTCCCTGCAAACATGTGTACTGTGCTCATTTACCTTGTCATAGAAGGTGAAGATTACATTGAACTGCTCTGCTGAAAGCTTGCATCCCTGGAGAGATAGGAAAGACAGGGAAGGGAAAGTATAATAAAAATATAATACATACTGTACATGATATATATATATATATATATATATACACTGAGTATACCAAACATTAGGAACACCTTCCTAATATTGAGTTGCAGCACCATGGGAATGCCTGCATCTGTTCCTCACAAACTGGAGTCTAACTGGTTTCATTAACGAGCCTGCAGGACTGACAGACAGGTGTGTGTGTGTGTGTGTGTGTGTGTGTATGTGTGTGTGTGAACGTGCGTGCTTGAGTGCGTGTGAAAGAGTGTTGCAATGACTTTTAAGGGTGTCGATAGTCTAGCCAGGTGCAGACTCAGTAAACGTCTCCCATGATAAACAGTATTATCCTCTTAAAGTGAATGCAATAAAGCTGAATTGTACCATCGGTTGGATCTGCCGACATACACATTGTATGACCTTTACCTTAGGGTTATAGTCAAGACTGCTTTAATTCACATAGTGACCGACTCTTTCGCAAATGAATACGTTGCCCCAATTCCTAAAGGAATTTGTGTGTGGGGTGGGGAGGGTGTGTGGGTGTGGTCTCACCTCGAACTTGAGCAAGAAATTTTCCTGAACCGGCAGCAGCCTTAAATGAGATGAAATAAAATCGTTCACATTCAGATTCTTTACTTCAAAATGGATTCAAGTGTAACACAGAGAGTCTCTCAGTGAACAAGACACACACTCACCTGGCCATTTCAGACAGGCCCAGTTTCCCATCACCGTTCAGATCAAACATCCTCAGCTGGAGAGAGCGATACAACAGTGAGTGGCATAATGTTATTACACTGTGTTAAACCTGTGTGTTTGTGTAAACGTGTACAGTACGTGTGTCACACTCACGATTGTCTGTGTGTACTCGTTGAGCTTCTTGTCATCGTAGTGTCTGTTGGCCTTCTTCAGAAGATCTGACAGGAAACCCTGAGGAAGACAGATCCTCGTTACCCCACTGGTACTGGCTCAATTAGAAACAATGACCCAAAAATGAGTTTAATGATGAGTGCTCAGGGGTCCTCCTCTGACAACAACCACAAGTCCTTGGAAACTGACTAATGAAGGTTATGAATGTTTAAAAGTTTGGCACATTTGTTTACCTTCAGTTCATTGGCTTCGATGTATCCACTGCGATCAGTGTCATACCTTCGCCAAGCCTGTAGACAGAACATTTTTAACATTTCATCACAACACAGCACACACGCATGTAAACACAGTTTCGCCACTGTCTTTCTTTCACAAGCTCTCCATTTTCCAAACGACTCTACCCAACAGAGATAAAGAACTCTAAAACCTTAAAACCCTCTTTACTTTAACAACAAGCGGAAAAGTCATAATGCTATAATCGGTAGAGAGAATGTAGCCAGACGGAGATAGAAGAGGATGAGAGTGAGAAAAGTATATCATTTGTGTTTTAATCTACCAGCTGTCCCGTGTCTAGAGCGGGAGCCTTATCAAAGATGGATGCCCAAACCACATCACCCCCCCCACAGTCTCCTGCAGTAAGGCTGCAACCCATCCATAATGAATGGCAGTCTGAGAATAGCTCCTGTGTTCCCCTCCTCCCCCCTCCACTTTTAACATGGGGTAGCCAGCACACCGGACCACTGCAAAACTCCCTCCTTCTATCTATCCTCCCTTCTCCTTACTTTGTGTGTCTTCACCAGCAGAAAACAGTTAAAAAGAGCCCCCCTCCCTCTCTCTCTTTCTCTCTCTAGTTATTTCTAGATATAAAACGCTTTAGACAAGGAGATACCTGTTTCCCTGATATTTCTAAGCTCTCTTGGGATTGATTCTGTGTGTGTGGGTGGATGTGTTTTTGTCTTGGTTTTTGTGTATGGGACGAAGTGATCAGTCTTAGCAATAAACCAAAAAGTTATCCTTATCGGAGAGCAATGATCGCAGGAGTCATCTTTAGTGATCGATATACTGTACAGAGCAGTGGGCTTATACACACACACACACATACAGACACAACTTACCGCCATGAATTCTGCACTGGATCCCACAAATGTTCTGAAACAAAGCAGGAAATTCTCCTCTGTGGGCAGAATCTGAGCTAACTGGAGAGAAAGAGGGAGAGAGAGAGAAAATATATAGAGAGAGGATTAGTACACTTGGCTTCTAACTCAATATTAAAGTGTATTTCAACAACAACACTGTGTACAGAACAAAAAACATATAGTATATGCAGATATAGCATCAGAGGAAAACATCAAAAGTAACCAGACATTTCAATAGAGGAGTTTGAATGTGCTTGTGTACAGTATGAGTCGTACTTCTGACATCTCGATTCTTCCGTCTGCATTCTTGTCGAATTTAGCCATGAACTCCTTCATCTTTTCTCTAAACGCAGCATGTGTGGGATCCTGGAATAGACACACACACAGAATAAATCAAAAACTGATAAAACAGAGAATTCCTACCTAACAATTCCCTATGATAATATGTTGTTACAGAACTGTCATTCTCCAGTCTATCAGCCTATCTAGAAGCCTGAATACACTGTGGATGATGATAGTCAAGTAAAGTGGACCATTTGCTCATTTAAATACAATGTTTAATGTTGCCTCGACTAAGATGGAGTCAGTCACTCACTTTAAGGCAGGAAGGAATTATGTATTTTCGAAGTATTCAAACCCACTCACCACGCCCGCTCCTCTCCGCGCGGTCTCTAGCTCCCGGAAGAAGTTCTCCAGCTCCTTTCCCTCGATGTAGCCATTTCCTGTAGAACATACCCAAGGGTTAAAGGTCATTCCTGGGATCCGTGAGATGGGGATTACATTGACCTTTGAACCTGTGGAAACCATAATGGAATCCTCTTAGTTATATGGCTCTTTCTCAATTCATCTTTCCTTAATTCCTTGCATTCTCTCTCCTCACCTCCTTCGCAAATCCCATTGGAGAAGAAAGTCAGTGGAAGGGGGTGAGGGGATAAGATACACGGTATCACCAAATGTGAATTGAGATAGAACCCTGGTAAGTAGTGTGTTTCATTACTGTAAAAAAAAAACTGGGTTCAATATGGCTGCGTTTATTTAAGCCCTTCGCTCGACAAGGAGCTCAAAGAAAGTCCAGAACAACGAGTCCACAAGGAGTCCAGAGAGTCAAGTGTTGTATTGCACCACCATGACTGTTTGCATACTCTAAATTCTATGGAAACATGTTCACAAAAACACTCTCATTATCTACCCTAATGCTACAGTCACACGATATTGTCCATCTGGCCAACACGACTCCCACAGGAGTACAGTAGCATAACATTGAGTCACATATGTATATCCAACACACACACACTGCTGAGCTCCCTGGTCCTTACTAGGATTAGTCTGATATCCCAGCAAAACCATCAGGCCCAGTATCTGATGGGGGGATGAGATAGAGGGAGGAGGAGAGAAAGGGAGGGTAGGTCGGAGGGAGGGATTTGAAAGGGCTTAATGTGACTTATTGTGTCACAGCACCATAGGAATAAAATGATAGCTGACCCCACAGGGAGGAAAATCATGGATGTGTGTGTGTGTGTGTGTGTGTGTGTGTGTGTGTGTGTGTGTGTGTGTGTGTGTGTGTGTGTGTGTGTGTGTGCGTGCGTGCGTGCGTGTGTGCGTGCGCGGTATGGGCAACCCACAGGCTGTAGATATTTAAGGCTGATTGAGAATATAACAAACTCCTAATTGTCTTGGCTGATCAGCATTAGTCACATGATCGAAGCACTGCCCGAATCTGGAGTCCTCAGACGGATCAGGATGGCATTTACGAATGGGAAGTGTGGAAATTCTCTGGTAATGCTGCCGGAGAATGATATTTAAAAACATGAATTGCCTGCAGCTCAGAGAGCATTAGCAACATAATCACAGTGGAATGGCTTTGTGCCTGGGGTGTTGACAGTGGGGGGTCAGGTAGATGCTTATTGGGGCATTAGATCTTCTGTAGCGACATTCACAAACATGACAGGCATGGGACTGGCTACGCATGATGTACAGCAAGTTTGCTGAGGACACCACAGTTGTAGGCCTGATAACCAACATTGACGAGTCTACCTATAGGGAAGAGGTAAGTGAACAACCTCTCCCTCAACGTCAGCAAAACAAAGGAGATGACTGTTGACTTCAGGAAGCAGAGGAGGGAACATGCCCCGATCCACATCAATGGGACTGTATTACAGAGAGTCACGAGTTTTAAATTCCTCGGCGTCCACATCACCGAGTACTCATCATGGAACAACAACACCACCACTCTTGTCAAGAGGGCGCAACAGCATCGCTACTTCCTAAGGCGGCTGAAGAAATGTGGCATGTTGCCCCGGGTCCTCTCCAAATACTACCGCTGCACCATTGAGAGCTTCCTGACCGGTTGCATCACGGCCTGGTTTGAGAATTGCTCCGTCCACGACAGCAAGGCCCTCCAGCGGGTGGTGAAGACGGCCCAGTACATCACTGGGACCATGCATCCACCCATCCAGGACATCTACTTGAAACGGTGCCTGAGGAAGGCACACAGCATCATCATGGACCCCACACAACCCAGCCACGAGCTGTTCTCTTCCTTATCGTCGGGCAGACGGTATCAAAACATGAGGTCTAATACCAACAGGCTCACTTTATGTTCTTATTCTTATTGTTGTTGCATTGTTGAGAATGAACCTGCAAGTAAGCATTTCATTGGACCATGTGTATCCCGTGTGACTAATACAACTTTAAACTTTAAACTTCATTTGCGTGTTGTGTTTGATAGGTAAATCACCATCTCTGCATTGGCTCGCTGGTGTTTGAGATGCAAGCAAATCACTGCAGAAACACAAAGCTTTGTGTATGTAAACAAATCAGCCCATCAGATGGAGGGACTGAGGGCTGTCTCCTCTCTATATCAACATGTCATCACTCCACTGAAGCACAACTAAACATATTCCTGTACTGTGTGGGAGGGAAGTGGGGGAGTGGGCTGGTTAAATGTGTAAAGAAGTTTCCCCAAAGACATGGATATTATGCTAGATATGTGCAGACCATCACAGATAATCCTAATTGCTCTTCCCAATGTGAGGATTTAGTGGGAATTATGCCCATGTCCTTACACAGGGCCGGCCTTGGGCTTAAGTGACATAGGTGGTCATCTATTTCCCCGTGCTAGGGGGCTCCCGACCCAAAAAGTAACTCAGTCTTACTGTTGAGAGTTAGAATAGTAGAATACACAAAGTGCAATTTCGAAATTTGGTTGTGCATCAGCAGTTTTCCTCTTGCTATGTCAGTCATTGACAGCACTCAATTAATCTATGACAGCTAACATTAGATTGGTAAGTTAGTCTACCCAGCTATCTAAACGTGTAGCAATCATGGCCGAATTACCGAAAGGGAACAAGGGGGCCCCATTGATTTTGTTAGCTACTCACACTCACGAGTAGAATTGCATGAAATTAGTTAGACATTTGCAAAAGTTTCTTTTTAGCCCCATGGCAAAATGTTCAATTGCAGAAAACTTGCTTTAAAACTGCAACATTTTCTCTATGCCCCATGGCAAAATGTGTAGAATTGCAGGAAATTAACTTCAAAAGCGAGGTGGTGGGCCTCCCAACAAAATCTTGCCTAGGGCCCCCAAAAGGCTAGGCCCTGTTCATACATTTTCCAGTTATATTAGACATAGATCTTGTTTCCTTGCATGAAATAATATCTGGTGTGAAGAGTGGAATAATGCATGCGTTTCCCAAATACAGTGGCTTGCGAAAGTATTCACCCCCCTTGGCATTTTTCCTATTTTGTTGCCTTACAACCTGGAATTAAAATTGATTTTTTGGGGGTTTGTATCATTTGATTTACACAACATGCCTACCACTTTGAAGATGAAAAATATGTTTTCTTGTGAAACAAACATGAAATAAGACCACAGATTCTCAATTGGATTGAGGTCTGGGCTTTGACTAGGCCATTCCAAGACATTTAAATGTTTCCCCTTAAACCACTCGAGTGTTGCTTTAGCAGTATGCTTAGGGTCATTGTGCTGCTGGAAGGTAAACCTCCATCCCAGTCTCAAATCTCTGGAAGACTGAAACAGGTTTCCCTCAAGAATTTCCATGTATTTAGCGCCATCCATCATTCCTTCAATTCTGACCAGTTTCTCAGTCCCTGCCAATGAAAAACATCCCCACAGCATGATGCTGCCACCACCATGCTTCACTGTGAGGATGGTGTTCTCGGGGTGATGAGAGGTGTTGGGTTTGCGCCAGACATAGCGTTTTCCTTGATGGCCAAAAAGCGCAATATTAGTCTTATCTGACCAGAGTACCTTCTTCCATATGTTTGGGGAGTCTCCCACATGCCTTTTGGCGAACACCAAACGTGTTTGCTTATTTTTTTCTTTAAGCAATGGCTTTTTTCTGGCCACTCTTCCGTAAAGCCCAGCTCTGTGGAGTGTACGGCTTAAAGTGGTACAGACAGACCACCTCTGCCTCCCACAGATGGATCACTGGCCGCACGCGACATCCCTGAAAAGCCTTAAATGCAGTCATTTATTGACAGCGCACGGTGAGACCTATTTTTACATTCCACAAACTATACTTTTTTGGTGGGATTAACACTCTGCTCTTTCATGTATTAACAAAGAACAATCTCTCATGTATTAATAAACAGCTCCCCAAAACAGACAGAGAGAAAGATAGTGTGTGTGTGTGTGTGTGTGTGTGTGTGTAATTGGACTCATTCCTCATCCCTCTACTACTTCTAGGTCCATTCCAGCCCAGTGCACGCCAGGGACTTCAATTTTTTGGTGCCAATTATATTACTGGACTGGTAGCCAGCTATAACTCTCACCAGCGCGTGTATGCATGGCCGTAGAGGCCAGGGTTTAACGCATATGGCCGTTAATAGACCCGGTGGGGGGATTTAACCTTGGCTGGGGCAGTGGAGTGCTTAAACGTTCGGAGAATCCCTGCGCTTGCTCAGGTGTGACTGTTTACACGCTCTAGGTGACAGGCTGCAGAGCTAAGAGTGAGCGCTATGGGGCGGAAACATGTCAAGCCTGCGCAATGTCACACTTTTTTTACACATCTTTACACACTTCAACAGGCGCGTGTTTAGTAGAGCACTTGGTAAGCTTTTTGCTGCCAAGCATAACGTCTCCAACGGCCCTGAGGGACCACCATGGGATGGGGGGAGAAGGATTCAATATGCTTTGCGCAGTGCAAAAATGTATACATGGATGGATGGATTAAAGAAAGAAAACGCAGTGCTATACCAAGCAATATATTTCGCTCTCATCCTTCTACCCCCAATGACTGTAAAGGCTATATGGCTATTCCCCATATTCATTCCGTCGCTCTCCTTTTCCCCATCACTACTACTCCCTCCTCTCTCCTCTCCCCCCACTTCCACTTTTCCCTCCTATTTGTCCTCTCTCCCCATCTTCTTCACACACTGCTCCCCCTTCTCCTATTCCCCTTTTCCCCCTTCTCTCTCTCCATCTCCACTCCTCCCCATTCCCCGACCGGACACGGCAAGCTGCCTGTCAATACACTAGCGCCTGGCAGAAGCCCCGCTGATGACATAGGCTACTGTAGATTCATTCATAGGAGACGGGCGGATCCGGTTGCCTCGTTGGGGGTCGCTACAAGCCAGGCACATATATAATTCACAGCGATCAAACAGCGTTAAGAACAGCCACTCCGTAATGCACACACGTCACCACTCTATATAATAAATAATCTAGAAAGAACGCATGTTTAATCTCAAAGAATGTAGTGCTGTATTACACTTTCATGTTTTACGCACAGAAAATAGTGCCACAAATGTGGTCCAAAGCAGCGCTCTTATATTCTACACCTTGGCGCGGTTCTTACTGGTGCGTAATTGAGGAACTAAAATAAAATAATGATTAAAAAGCATGTTTATATGGGATTATATGTAGCCTACGTGTCGACTGAAATCTCATCTAATGTTCTTGTGGGGAAAATGCACTAACTGAACTATTTGAAAATGCTTTTCCACTTTGCTACTTCAAAATATACAACTTCAATATGCTAATTGTTAATGTTAAAGTTCATAATCAAGTGTAAAGTTAAAAATCTTTCCAGAAGTGCATGATCAAGGAACAGGGCACAGGGCACTCTCTGACTGACAATCACAGCCAAGATTCCCAAGACGCAGTCCAAATAACAACCCCAGATGCTCCTCTGTCCCGCAGTACAACACCCAGGACTTTCTGCCCTCGTCTATCACATCTGCTCACTTGCTCTGTCCCACCAAGCACTAGGCAATCAATTTAACAACTATTCAACCATTCTGAATTTACAAAGAGCCTACTCCTGTGATATGCCCATAGTCCAGTCCTGCCCAAATGTAACCCCCTGGCCTCAGTACTGACCGTCTGCGTCGAAATGTTTCCAGATGTCGAGAAACTGCGCCGCGGTGAGCTCTGCCAGGTGGAGATGAGGGGGCTGCTGTGCTTGAGTCGCCATCGTTCAGTCGCTGCTGCTTTTTTCCCTTTCCTTCTGGAGCGCGTGGAAATCCCGAGTTAACTTTGTCCCAGTCGTATCTAAGAGCCTCTCTAAACTGTCAGCCGCTCGCTTTCAGCCGGGGCTTTTAAACCCCCCCGCGGCGCATGCACTTCTCACGCTGACAGAACGGGGGCGCAGCGGCCCTGAGCCTGCATGAACTCTGAGCCAAGGAGTGTGAGAGCCTGCAGGAGAAGTACGGGTCTCAGTCACTCATCTCAGAGGGATGAGAGATGCTCAATGGCACTGTTCATGCAGGCTCCTCGCTCTGGAGGCAGGACAACACGGGCAGTTCTCTGTGTTGATTGGATTATGGAAATAGAATCATATAGAGAAAGGCTCCATATACTTGCTCTCATGAGCCGAAAGTGACATCAAAGCATTCCATCACATAGTCTGTTCCATCAAACAGGCCAACACCTCAGGAAGACAGGAGGAATCCAACTAGGTGTGCGTGTGTGTGCGTGTATGTGCCAGTGCACATGCTCCTGTAACGAGTATGTTGGATATCAGAGTCACTCCAGCGTCTATCTCTCTGCTCTACCATATGCCTCACCATTGATCTTACTGTAGGTGTCAGGTATCACTTTGAACAAGAGACTGAACTATACCCTCTCTCACGCTCCTAATTGACTCCCGTCTTCTCCCCCCACCCATCCATGCACCCCTCTCTCACTGCCTCATCTCCCTCACAGTAAGCCCAGCTCTTCTATAGGTTCTGTTTAGATGTACCTTTCTCCTCAGTCTCCTTGGCCATTCGACCCCATAGCTGGCACAAATCCTATCACCCAGTAGGACGACTATATTGTACTGCCACTAAAGTATGATAAAGCGTCTTTAGGCTCTGGTATGGGGGATATCCCACTCTTCCTTTATCTCTTTTCTTCTCACTTTTCTCCCATTCTTTCTATTTGGGGCTCCAGCAGCTTTGATAAAGCCAGAAGGCATGTGTGTGTGTGTGTGTGTGAGAGAGAGAGAGAGAGAGAGAGAGAGAGAGTGAGTGAGTGAGTGAGTGAGTGAGTGAGTGAATGAGTGAGTGAGTGAATGAGTGAGAGAGAGAGAGAGAGAGAGAGAGAGAGAGAGAGAGAGAGAGAGAGAATGTGAAGGTGAAAGGGAATGGGAGCGAGAGGAAGAGGGAGAGAGAAAAGCATTTTATCTCCACCTAGCAGTGTTGTGTGTTGATTAGAGAGAAATGAAGTGAGCGATGGGGGTGGGGAATGAGTGTGTGTGTGTGTGTGTGTGTGTGCATGTACGTGTGTGTGTATGTTTAAGAACGATGGGGGTAGGCAGTGCTCTCCCTGGTGTAAAAATATAGTTTTTCCAAGCCAGGAGGATGAAGGGGATAAAGAAAGAGAGAGTGTGTGTGTGTGTGTGTGTGTGTGTGTGTGTGTGTGTGTGTGTGTGTGAGGACCCCTGTTGTGAAATCTATACTGTATGAATAATAATTACAGACAGTGTATTTATTCAGAGTGTTTCCCTCTGCTCTGAGATGGGGAGAGAGGAGAGAGAGAGGTAGGGAGAGGAGAGAGAGAGGTAGGGAGAGGAGAGAGAGGTAGGGAGAGGAGAGAGAGAGGGGAGAGGGAGAGAGAGGGGGGGAGAGGGAGCGATAGAGAGATTGGAAGACAGAGTAGGGTGTAGTAGAGTAACCACTGATCAGCTCTCACATGAATATGTCCATTAAATCATTGCGCAAAGCTTACCTGAACACAAAAATTTCCCCACACATGCATGCATGCACGCACCCACTCACACACAAACAAAAATGTCCGCATGTATGCACCCACCCACACACACAGTGTCCCAAACACACATACTGTATGGTGACCCTCAGACCTACTCCCTTTAGTTAACCATCAATAACATGTTCAGGTAAGCCTTGCGCGAGGATTTAATGGACATATTCATGTGAGAGCTGATCATCAGAAAGGCCATTACATTTAAAAGAGGACATCTGCTGATTAGAAGGTGAGGGTATTATTTTAGCATGCCACTCGCACTGCACACCCCATGGATCATTTGAAAGTACTTGTTCAATCTGGGTAATGTCATTAAAAAAAAATGTAATCTGTATATGTAGCATTTAAATGTAAACTAGAGTGAGGATGAAATGGCTAGAATGTGATATATATTAATAAAAGATAATGTGCACATTTTAACACAATATGGGACATGGGGGGAGGGAGGGGGCATAAAGGAGATGGGCAGGTGTTTTAAGAGGCTTTTCAGAACTTTTTAATTTAATTTCTAAAATTGATTAAAAAAACAACTCCATAGCTGGGGTAGAGCTATGTGGGATGAGAGTATGCATGACGTGTGTGTGTGTGTTTCCATTAGGCATTTGTGTGTTCAGGGAGTTCATCCTAAACCAAGAGGGTCATTTTGCTTACTGTAGACCCCAGTCATCCCCTCTATGCAACTGCAATACTCTCCTTTTCTCCCTTCATAATTTCTCTCTAGTCCCTCTCTCCATTTAGTTATTGATCCATGTTATTGATGATTATTTGATTAGTTTCACCACAACATCTCCTGCTTGGATCAATGAGACTTACTCTAACATCTCCCCATTCCCGCTCTTCCTCTCTTCCCTCTCTTTCGATGTAGCATGATCAGAGAAGCAATATTGGTTTAACTTGCCAAAGCATTTGATGAATAGATTGATGAATGTAAAGGCAGTTGAACATAGAGGCAGACACGCATGATCGGAATGGTGCCTTTTATTTCACAAGAGTGTTTCAGAAGAGATGCAGGGCTATAAGCAAGCCAACAACAGCAAGTAAGCAGAAAGAGACACTGTATGTTCCTAGAATAATACAAACTTTTATTAAAAAAAAAAAATCAATAGATTAAAACTGTCCATACTGTCAGCACTATAACAGATATTAGAATATATTCATTTATTTTTACAAAGATAGTTACAAAAATGACTTTGGACTGAATGGAATATCAGTGTTAGCTTTTTCAAGAAAATAAGATGTTACTTAAGAAAGAATAATCAGTTGTGGACAACAACAAGGTGGAGTTGAGAATTCCTAGTCCTCTCTCTCGCAGGCACATATGAATAACTCAGTCACATCTGCACATACCAACATGCCTCTCTGGAGAAGTAAACCCTGAGTTTCTCACATAGAGTGATGTGTGTAAAGTAGTGCTGTAAACATCTAAACTCACAAATACTGATTCCAATACAGTGTGTGGAATCAGATACACTCGTACCTCTCTGATTCAAGCTGCCCTTAGTTTTTATTGAACATCACTATCAGATAGTGTGTGTCTCTATATTCGGGCCAGGAGGTTGATGATGAGTTTCTGCAGGTCCTGTGTGCGTCGCTGGGTGATTTCCAGCACCTCCTCATGGTTGACGCGGTCCTGGCTGCCATACTCTGACACCACGCGGTTGGTGATGAGAGACAGGCCGAACACACGCAGACCACTGTGACGAGCCACTATCACTTCTGGCACTGTACTCATACCTGAGTGAGAGGGAGCGAGAGACAGGGAGCAAGACAGAGATAAAAGGGAGAGGTCAGAGGGAGGCAGAGGGAGAGAGAGAAAGTGATACAGGAGGGTGTGGGTGTGTGACAACAGGGGATAAAGAGGGGAAAGGAAAGATAGGGGGAGGGGTAGACCTAGAAAATGAGTAATGTCAAAGGATCAAATGTACAGCTTCCTCCCTGTCAACCTGTTACCCTCTAACGGACACCACTCAGGGTTCAGATCAATTGAACTGTGACCCCTGAAGCTGACCCCATTGGCATAGATATCCCACTGGGCACAGACGTCAATTCAACATCTATTCCATGTTGGAAAACAACCTTGATTCAACCAGTGTGTGCCCAGTGGGATGGCACCTGATGTTGTGTGTTTGAGAGAGAGGAGCACCTGAGGTTTTCTGTTATTAACATCTGCTTGTTTGTTCCTAATTTTGTTTCTAGCTGCATGCACCTCTCCCCGTGTGTGTGTGTATGTGTGCGTCTGTGTTTTATTGATGGTGTCATTGGTTAGATGGTATTACAAATTCCCTGTCAGTGACTGGTATTGGCACCTCACAACCCAGAGCTGCACAATCCACTCCCCATCCCCCACGACCGGAGCCTGAGAGTATAGGGGGCACCATAAACCTGCCTCTCAAACTCTCCCTGACGTGTGAGATGTGCCCTGATAGGTTGCTAGGGAGGTTAGTAGGGGGCCGGACATCTGCCCATCCTCTTGACTATACAGGTCACACAATACTGTGAGTCTGAATGACGTAAAATGACGTAAAAGTCTCCCTCAAAAGTGACAGACATCTCTGTCTCTGCCCATCAACAATTGGACTCAATAATATCTCTGAACTTGTGGGATGGTGTGCGTGCCCAAAATCCACTACCATTCCACTACCTCTCCCACATTTCATCCCAATGTACATTCCCATGTGCATCCCCATATTTATCTTCCTCAGTGTGTTTAAATAAAGTTTGTGTGTGTTAATTCTTGGGATGCTTTATTCCCCTCTAACCGGGGGGCGGTTAGTGAGTCACAAACCATTAAAATACGTAGAGCCAGGTCGCTCTCTTTCAGATAGAGTGTTCTTGGGGAGAGCCTTCTCCATTTCCTCAGTCAGAAGACAGTATACACATCCAAGGCCTGATGTGCTCCCTCAAGGGACAAGTTGCCCTTTGGCACAGATCTGAAACCTGACCATAAATCAGTGTCTTGTACTCACCCACAGCGTCTGCCCCCAGACTCAGCAGTATCTTGCTCTCTGCCACTGTCTCGAAGGCGGGGCCGCCCACATTGCAGTACACCCCCTGTTGGAGGAAAGAGGAACAGCCCTGCTCCTCCGCTACCTCTCGAGCCAAACGGCCCAGTTCTGCATCATACGCATCCGACATGCAGGGGAACCGCACACCAAACCTACACACACGCACACACACAGAACAGTAGAGTTAACACACACACTGAACCCTCTCAAACATACACCCCAAAACCTCACATGCCAAAGTGTACTTTTTTAGTCGGAAGTTTACATACACTTAGGTTGGAGTCATTAAAACTAGTTTTTCAACCACTCCACACATTTCTTTTTAACAAACTATAGTTTTGGCAAGTCAGTTAGGACATCTACTTTGTGCATGACACAAGTAATTTTTCCAACAATAGTTTACAGACAGATTATTTCACTTATAATTCACTGTATCACAATTCCAGTGGGTCAGAGGTTTACATACACTAAGTTGACTGTGCCTTTAAACAGTTTGGAAAATTCCAGAAATGATGTCATGGCTTTAGAAGCTTCTGATAGGCTAATTGACATCATTTGAGTCAATTGGAGGTGTACCTGTGGATGTATTTCAAGGCCTACCGTCAAACTCAGTGCCTCTTTGCTTGATATGATGGGAAAATCAAAAGAAATCAGCCAAGACCTCAGAAAAAAATGTGTAGACCTCCACAAGTCTGGTTCATCCTTGGGAGTAATTTCCAAACGCCTGAAAGTACCACGTTCATCTGTACAAACAATAGTACGCAAGTATAAACACTATGGGACCACGCAGCTGTCATACCGCTCAGGAAGGAGACGCGTTCTGTTTCCTAGAGATTAACGTACTTTGGTGCGAAAAGTGCAAATCAATCCCAGAACAACAGCAAAGGACCTTGTGAAGATGCTGGAGGAAACAGGTACAAAAGTATCTATATCCACAGTAAAATGAGTCCTATATCGACATAACCTGAAAGGCCGCTCAGCAAGGAAGAAGCCACTGCTCCAAAACCGCAATAAAAAAGCCAGACTACGGTTTGCAACTGCACATGGGAACAAAGATCGTACTTTTTGGAGAAATGTCATCTGGTCTGATGTAACAAAAATAGAACTGTTTGGCCATAATGACCATCTTTATGTTTTGAGGAAAAAGGGGGACTTGCAAGTCGAAGAACACCATCCCAAATGTGAAGCACGGGGGTGGCAGCATCATGCTGTGGGGGTGCTTTGCTGCAGGAGGGACTGGTGCACTTCACAAAATAGATGGCATCATGAGGAAGGAAAATTATGTGGATATATTGAAGCAACATCTCAAGACATCAGTCAGGAAGTTAAAGCTTGGTCGCAAATGGGTCTTCCAAATGGACAATGACCCCAAGCATACTTCCAAAGTTGTGGCAAAATGGCTTAAGGACAACAAAGTCAAGGTATTGGAATGGCCATCACAAAGCCCTGACCTCAATCCTATAGAAAATGTGTGGGCAGAACTGAAAAAGCATGTGCGAGCAAGGAGGCCTACAAACCTGACTCAGTTACACCAACTCTGTCAGGAGGAATGGGCCAAAATTCACCCAACTTATTGTGGGAAGCTTGTGGAAGGCTACCTGAAAGGTTTGACCCAAGTTAAACAATTTAAAGGCAATGCTAACAAATTCTAATTGAGTGTTTGTAAACTTCTGACCCACTGGGAATGTGATTCAAGAAATAAAAGCTGAAATAAATAATTCTCTCTACTATTATTCAGACATTTCACATTCTTAAAATAAAGTGGTGATCCTAACTAAGACAGGGAATTTTTACTAGGATTAGATGTCAGGAATTGTGAAAAACTGAGTTTAAATGTATTTGGCTAGGTGTATGTAAACTTCCGACTTCAACTGTACCTTCAACAATCAAAGCATCTAATGATTGTAATAAGAGCTCATCACAGCTAAATGACTCATTACCGTAATAACTCCACTTAGGTTACCAACATCTCATTATCAGTGGCTTAGCGATGACTGCTTAGAGGCAATTGAATTTCTAGTTCAGATTCAAACATGACAAATCTCCAATGACACTCTATTCCCAATACAGTACAAAGTGCATAGGACAGAACCCCATAGAATAGGGTGTCATTTATGGTCATTTGGCCTCAGTGTTTAGGGAGGCTCACTGATGATCAGAGGCACCTGTTTGGCTGTCTCATAGTTTAGGTGTCTCACCTGTCATCGTTGTGTCCCCTCAGAGGGTTGATGCCAGCCAGGCCAGGCATATTGATGTGGTCTCCGATCAACATGATGTCACCAACATTGAACTTAGGGTTCAGTCCTCCTGCAGCGTTGGTCACTATCAACGTCTCCACCCCCAGCAGAGTAAACACACGCACCGGGTACGTCACCTGCACAACACACACGGAATATACAGTATATATAAACACACACAACTTCAGCAGTCAGAGTGGGCCTAAACCATTACAGTGTCTTAGAGTGACAGAGAGCATCATCACATTAATCAGCTGTCTTTACTTAGGACTCAGCAGCCCACTGCTGTCTCAACTATAATGTCATCTGCCAGCCCTGTGGTCAGAGTAGTCTAGGAGCTTCATGTTGGACAATGACAGCAGAATCCAATACAGTACGATGTAACAAGCTTAGGTCCTGCTTAGACAGTATCAGTTGAATATGTTTATTGCATGTCTGTATTTTACAGCAATTTGTCTTCAAAATACTTTTTACGGAATGCATAGCATAGTATGTACTGTACGTGTGTTGCATTGTGTTTCAGAGCAGAAGAGGCAGTCTCACTGTGGCAATGTTGTAGCCCTCATAGTAATGGAACCGGCCCTGCATACAAACACAGGCCTTCCCTTGCAGCTCCCCAAACACCAGATTCCCAGCATGGCCTGGCACTGAGAGAGACAGAGAGAGAGAGAGAGAGAGAGAGAGAGAGAGAGAGAGAGAGAGAGAGAGAGAGAGAGAGAGAGAGAGAGAGAGAGAGAGAGAGAGAGAGAGAGAGAGAGAGAGAGAGAGAGAGATACACACATACGTGCACAGCACAGGAGGTTGCTGAGGGGAGGACGGCTCATAATAATGTCTGGAATGGAGTGAAATTGAATGGTATCAACAACATGGAAACCAGGTGTTTGATGTGTTTGATACCATTCCATTTATTCCGCTTGTGGTGCACAGGCATATTCACACTAACATACACCAACTTCCTTGCCAGATTTAGGGCCGACGAGGTGTTGCACACACACACACACACACACGCACACACACACACATACATACATACATACATACACACGTATGTTACCCTGCATGGTATGGGATTAAGGGAGACAGATGTGGAAAGGGGGTCAAGTTGCAGGTCAAAGCACTAACAGACCAGTCTACCTGCTGTGCAGTATGGTGGGAGTTTGGTGTGTGCCTCAGTGGCAGAGCTAGTTCCCCTACCCCCTGAGGGGTGATTAAGCCCTGTCCCCCAGAGCTTAAGTCTGAGTAGGAAAACAACCCACCTACCCCCCATCTACCCCCCATGGTCCCTCAGTAATGATGTCACCTGGGACCAATGTTGATGACATAGCTTTAGAACTTTATTATGCAATGTAGTCATGTGCTTTGAGGTGAAGAAGATGTTAAGCTACAGACTCACAACACAGTGTCAGAGAAACAAAGTCTTCAAGGTTATGCGTGTATATAAGGTGAATGCACCTATTTGTAAGTCGCTCTGGATAAGAGCGTCTGCTAAATGACGTAAATGTAAATGTAAATGTACTGTACCTGTGCTCTGAGGGAAGCGAGGGATGTCTTTATAAGGGAAGGCTACACTATTCTCCAGTAAGTCTGCCAGCCCTCCCAGTCCAGAACCACAGATGATGGCCACCTTGGGCTTGTGCTGCATACGCTCCAGCAGCCAATCAGTTGTCTCCTTGTACTGCTCATAGGTGTACCTGAAAGGTGAAGAGAGATAGTGAGAGAGAAAACAGTGAAGGGTTAGGGGCAAAGGGAACGATTTGGGCGGTGTAAATGCAGTTTTTTCCCACTCCTGCAGTGGAGCGTTTAGCTCAGGCCCTGGGCAAGGTAACTTGGCAGGACGGTGATGAATCACAGGCTGAGAAGCCTCCATAAGCAAATCCACTGGAGCACAGCAAGCAAGCAGTCCCTCACACACACATCAGAATGCAATACTCAACACACGCGTGGGTGGTGATGTGTGTGTGTGTGGGCCCTCAAGTGGGCCCTGAAGCCTGATTGGAGGGTTAGGATGCGTAAATAAATCCCCATCCCTCTGGCCCCATCAGCCAGCAGGGATAAGCATGCTTGTGCTAGCCTTGATCATGGGGTGTGGGAGGTGGGGGAGGAATGGCTTGAGCAATTCATCAAATTCGATCAATTCAATTCACTGGGTGAGTAGACATTTCTCTCTGCCCTGAAGGCAAGGACAGAGCGAGAGAGAAAGAGAGAGAGAGAGAGAGAGAGAGAGACAGAGACAGAGACAGAGACAGAGACAGAGACAGAGACAGAGACAGAGACAGAGACAGAGACAGAGACAGAGAGAGTGTCACGCCCTGGCTCGGGGGACTCTTAAATGTTGAGCCAGGGTGTGGAGTTTCTGTTACATTTTCTATGTTTTCGTTCTAGATCGTTTAGATCTATGTTGGCCAGGGTGGTTCCCAATCAGAGGCAGCTGTAGCTCGTTGTCTCTGATTGGGGTCCATACTTAGGCAGCCTGTTTTCACTAGTTTAGTGTGGGATCTTGTTCCGTAAGGTTTTGTGTATAACCTAGGACTTCACGTATCGTTTGGTTTATTGTTTTGGTTCGTGTGTGTACTCAATAAAGAATGTACGCTTATCACGCTGCGCCTTGGTCCGCTTCATCTGTCGACGATCGTGACAGAAGATCCCACCACCAGAGGACCAAGCAGCGTGCCCAGGAGGAGAAGTTGGCGATGTCCCAGGTGGGCGAATGGTGGTCTTGGGAGGACATATTCGCGGGCAGAGGGCCATGGGCAAAAGTAAATGCCCAGGCAGGAGAGGAGAAACGGCGCCAACCGTGCCGACGACGGACACGCGAGAGGCAACCCCAAGTAATTTTGTAGGGGGGGCACACGGCGTGGACGACGGGGCTGCTGGAGGCAGCTACAGGACGAATCGGCGGATTAGGAGAGGAGGCCACCAGGTTTGGGGGGCTGGAAGGGTGGTTGGCGGAGCCTAGAGCTAGAGCAAAGCCAACTCCCCGTACTCAGGCTAGGCAGCGTGAGACTGGGCAGGTTCCGTGTTATGCGGAGCCACGTACTGTGCCGCGAGTGTTCCGACACAGTCCTGTACGTCCTGTGCTAGCACCACGCACGTGTCGTGCTAAGGTGGGCATGCAGCCAGGACGGAGTGTGCCGGCTCAACGCTCGTGGCCTCCAGTACCCCTCCTCGGTCCCAGATATCCTCCGCCAGTGCCACGTGCTGTAGTGCCAGTACGAGTGCACAGCCCTGTACGTCCTGTGCTGATGCCTCACACGCGTCGCCAGCCCGGTCCGGCCTGCTCCTGTCCCTCGCACCAAACCAGTGGTGCGCGTCGCCAGCCCGGTCCGGCCCGTTCCTGCTCCCCGCACCAAGCCAGTGGTGCGCGTCGCCAGCCCGGTCCGGCCTGTTCCTGTCCCTCGCACCAAGCCTGTGGTGCGCGTCGCCAGCCCGGTCCGGCCTGTTCCTGCTCCCCGCACCAAGCCTGTGGTGCGTGTCGCCAGCCCGGTCCGGCCTGTTCCTGTCCCTCGCACCAAGCCTGTGGTGCGCGTCGCCAGCTCGGTCCGGCCTGTTCCTGCTCCCCGCACCAAGCCTGTGGTGCGCGTCGCCAGCCCGGTCCGGCCTGTTCCTGTCCCTCGCACCAAGCCTGTGGTGCGCGTCGCCAGCCCGGTCCGGCCTGTTCCTGCTCCCCGCACCAAGCCTGTGGTGCGCGTCGCCAGCCCGGTCCGGCCTGTTCCTGTCCCTCGCACCAAGCCTGTGGTGCGCGTCGCCAGCCCGGTCCGGCCTGTTCCTGCTCCCCGCACCAAGCCTGTGGTGCGCGTCGCCAGCCCGGTCCGGCCTGTACCTGCTCCCCGCACCAAGCCTGTGGTGCGCGTCGCCAGCCCGGTCCGGCCTGTTCCTGCTCCCCGCACCAAGCCTGTGGTGCGCGTCGCCAGCCCGGTCCGGCCTGTACCTGCTCCCCGCACCAAGCCTGTGGTGCGCGTCGCCTCTTAAAGGCAGTAATGGGTGAGAGGTTGGAAGAAAAGGTAGCTAGTTTTAGCTTAGTTTTTTGTAGGGTGAGCAGCCTCTGTAGTTTGTTTGCTAAATAGACGGTTACACTTTAATGCGGTCTGTATTAAACTATTTATAAGCATTTATATAAAGACTGCACACAATTAAGGGTTAGGTTAGGGTTAGGTAAGGGTTAGGGTTAAATAGCGCTAACTTTAGATTAGGGACTGCAAAAATACTTTACATATAATTATTAAAGGTTTATAAATGTGGGAGTAATGGACCGTTAAAATAAAGTGTTACCAAATAGACTATTCAAAACATTCTATAAGCTACCTAAATGAAACTCATGCCTACACTCTTTGAAAAAAAGATGCTATCTAGAACCTAAAAGGGTTCTTCAGTTGTCCCCATAGGAGAACCCTTGGAAGAACCCTTGTTGGTTCCAGGTAGAACACTTTTGTATGGAGGTGAAAAGTATGGAATAAAAAGTTGCCTACATTATTTTTTTGTAGGAATGTAGTGGAGTAAAAGTAAAAGTTTGCAAAAAATATACATAGTAAAGTACAGATACCCCCAAAAACAACTTAAGTAGTACATTTAAGTATTTTTACTTAAGTACTTTACACCACTGCCTATGGGGTCACCAGAATAACCCTTTTGGAACCCTTTTTTCTAAGAGTGTAACGCTATAGGCTTATAGCCTAATCTTGCGCCTGCATAGCCTGTAGTGTTTTGGCTGCAGCGTTGTTTTATTGTGTGCAATAGGCAAGCTCTCATCGAATTCAAACTGGCTATCTGTAGTATTTTTTTATTTCATCCACCTTGAATCATATGGGAAGGACGTTTTGGCTATCTACCTGTCACTTTGACTGGGGGCGTTATCAGAAACGAGAGCTACTGCAGCCATATTACTCTTGCGCTTTCTCACTGCACTCTCAAATTCTCTACGAGGAATGATCGCCGTTGCTATGGCAATGATCTGGTTGTGCCCGAGTTAATGGATAATTCGAATAGGCGAAACAAGTTTATGAGATGATAGATGAAGGTTTGTTCCTTCTGACCCAGCCTAATATCATGTAGTCGTTTAAATGTATCGTACCTGCTCTCGCTGGCGGATGACATGTCGGCTGCAGTTGAGGAAATTGTTAGATTTATTTATCTTGCTGTCTTGATGCGAAGTGATACATCTGTCAGTTTGAAAAATGAGGGTGGAGTGATTCGCTCGCGGTGTGGATTAACAATAGTGCAGCACGCGGACTGGCTTGGGGGCCAGTGCTGGCTTAATGCAGGGGTTTACCGGGGCTGAAGCCCCTTGGCCCAGGCCTGTGGGGGGCCCAAGAGGCTACAAATAAATAATTAAAAAATAAGGAAATATGTATACAGTGGCAAGACAAAGTATGTGAACCCTTTGGAATTACCTGGATTTCTGCATAAATTGGTCATAAAATTTGATCTGATCTTCATCTAAGTCACAACAATAAACAAACACAGCCTGCTCAAACTAATAACACACAAACAATTATATGTGTTCATGTTTTTATTGAAAACACAGTGTAAACATTCACAGTGCAGGGTGGGAAAAGTATGTTAACCCTTGGATTTAATAACTGGTTGACCCTCCTTTGGCAGCAATAACCTCAACCAAACGTTTTCTGTAGTTGCGGATTAGACCTGCACAACGGTCAGGAGGAATTTGGGCCATTCCTCTTTACAAAACTGTTTAAGTTCAGCAATATTCTTGGGATGTCTGGTGTGAACCTCTCTCTTGAGGTCATGCCACAGCATCTCAATCAGGTTGCGGTCAGGACTGACTGGGCCACTCCAGAAGGCGTATTTTCTTCTGTTGAAGCCATTCTGTTGTTGATTTACTTCTGTGTTTTGGGTCGTTGTCCTATTGCATCACTCAACTTCTGTTGAGCTTCAATTGGCGGACAGATAGCCTTACATTCTCCTGCAAAATGTCTTGATAAACTTGGGAATTCATTTTTCCGTCGATGTTAGCAAGCTGACCAGGCCCTGAGGCAGCAAAGCAGCCCCAAACCATGATGCTCCCTCCACCATACTTTACAGTTGGGATGAGGTTTTGATGTTGGTGTGCTGTGCCTTTTTTTCGCCACACATAGTGTTGTGTGTTCCTTCCAAACAACTCAACTTTAGTTTCATCTGTCCACAGAATATTTTGCCAGTAGCGATGTGGAATATCCAGGTGCTCTTTTGCGAACCTCAGACCTGCAGCAATGTTTTTTTGGGACAGCAGTGGCTTCTTCCGTGGTGTCCTCCCACGAACACAATTCTTGTTTAGTGTTTTACGTATCGTAGACTCGTCAACAGAGATGTTAGCATGTTCCAGAGATTTCTGTAAGTCTTTAGCTGACACTTTAGGATTCTCCTTAACCTCATTGAGCTTTCTGCGCTGTGCTCTTGCAGTCATCTTTGCAGGACAGCCACTCCTAGGGAGAGTAGCAACAGTGCTGAACTTTCTCCATTTATAGACAATTTGTCTTACCGTGGACTGATGAACATTAAGGCTTTTAGAGATACTTTCATAACCTTTTCCAGCTTTATGCAAGTCAACAATTCTTAATCTTAGGTCTTGTGAGATCTCTTTTGTTCAAGGCATGGTTCACATCAGGCAATGCTTGTAACGATCCCGGCAGTCTGAGTCGGGTCCTGTCTGTGGACTAGTTTTTCTGCTCGTGATCTCCAGTTTCCCGAGGGTTCTGGAACGCTCCGGGGAGCTCTCTTGATTTCCGCACCTGCATCCCATCAGCAATCTGCACACCTGGTCCTGATCATCACCCTTCTTAGGCTCTGGCCTAACATCCATTCCCTGCCGGATCGTTAGCCATGAACAGTAGGTTTACCAGAGTATCAGTCTTAGAGCGTCTAGCGTTAGTTTTGTTGTTTTGCACCTTGTTGGTTTGTTGTTTACTTACCTCCGTTTTGTTCCATCTGCAGTCACTCATCCGGGACCTTCATCCAACCTCTGCCTGGTGGTCGGCGGCTGCCGAGCCATGATGGGATCAACCACTGCACCCCCAACAACTAATCAACGCCGCCCGCTCTGTTCCCTGGATTATTCAGCATCACTCTTGAATTTGTAAATAAACACTCACCTTCGTTTCAACTTACCTTGTCCTGGTCTGCTTCTGGGTTCTGGCTTTGTAACTCGTGACAGAACGATCCGGCCAGTAATGAACCCAGCGGACCTGGACTCTGTTCGCCATGCCATTACCCATCAGGAGAAGATGTTGGGCCATCATAGCACGGTACTACAGGAGATCGCGTTGTCAGTTCGGAACCTTTCTACCCGGTCTGACGGAGGTCCAGAACCAACGCAAGTTTCCGGTGGAGGATCCACTACCGGTTTCACCCATCTCGCCTGCCGCTTCTGGAGCTGTGTCCTTCCGTGAGCCCAAGGTTCCGACGCCGGATAAATATGAGGGGGAGCTGGGAAGATGCCGTTCCTTCCTTATGCAGTGTGGATTAGTGTTCGATCTACAGCCCTACTCTTATGCCACAGACAAGGCTAGGATAGCCTTTGTGATTGAGTTGCTGCGTGGTCGAGCGCTGGAGTGGGCTTCAGCCGTTTGGGAACGACAGGATCCCTGCATGGCTTCATACCAGGGGTTCACGGCCGAGCTGAGGAAGCTCTTCGACCATTCCGTCCGAGGGAGGGACGCAGCTAGGCGCCTGTTTTCGCTTCGCCAAGGAACTCGCAGCGTGGCCGACTTCGTGATCGAGTTCAAGACGTTGGCTGTGGAGAGTGGGTGGAATGAGGAGTCTCTGCAAGCGGCCTTTTACCAGGGTCTGTCGGAGCAGCTCAAGGATGAGTTGATCTCCTATCCGGAGCCTAGTGACCTGGACAGCTTGGTAGCCTTGTCTATTCGGGTGGATAATCGAGTCCGAGAGCGAAGGAGGGAGAAGCAATGGGGTCCGTCCAATCGATCAGCTTCTCAGTTCCCAGTCGGGTCGGGTGGTGGACCAGAACACGTCGATCATTCTCCACCACAAAGGATTAGTGGAGAGGTCCTCTCTCCCGATTCTGAACCCATGCAAGTGGGGCGGCACGGGTTAACCAAGGAGGAGCGTCAACATAGACGTAAGACCAACTGCTGCCTCTAATGTGGTAGCTCGGGACATTACATCTCCACTTGTTCCCGGCGGTCGTCAAACTGCCCGGCTCGCTAAAGTTGGGAGGACTTTTAGCGAGCCAGTTTCAACCTCTCAGTACCTCTGTCAGACCCCGTTTCCGGCTACCCTTGTGAACAGGAATCAGAGCTTAGCGATTAACGCTTTTATCGATTCAGGTGCCGATGGAAGCTTTCTTGATGCCGAGTTGGTGGAACAGCTGGGGCTTTCCAAGGAGCAATTGCCGGAAGCCATTGAAGCGACCACTCTGAACGGCAGTAGTCTGGCACGTATCACGATGAGGACTGAACCGGTTAAGATGCTGTTGTCGGGGAATCATTCGGAGATGATTTCATTCTTCATTCTGCCGTCTTCCCATGTTCCTCTGGTCCTTGGATACCCCTGGCTGAAGGAACACAATCCCACGTTCGATTGGGTGACGGGCAAGGTAACGAGTTGGAGCCTTGATTGTCATGCTAACTGTCTCAAGACTGCCTGTCCCCATTCGGTTCCCAGTCAGGTGATTGAGGCTAAACCCCCAGATTTGTCCCTGGTTCCCGAGACATATCACGATTTGGGGGAAGTGTTCAGTAAGCAGAAGGCTCTGTCACTCCCTCCCCCACCGACCATATGATTGTGCCATCAACCTGTTCCCTGGAGCTGTCTACCCCAAGGGAAGGTTATACAGTATCTCCCGCCCTGAACGTGAGGCTTTGGAGACCTACATCAAGGAGTCCCTAGCTGCTGGTCTCGTTCGTCCCTCGTCATCACCCCTGGGGGCAGGATTCTTCTTTGTGGGTAAGAAGGATGGCTCTCTTCGACCGTGTATTGATTATCGGGGTTTGAATGACATCACGATCAAGAACAAGTATCCCCTGCCCTTGATGAGTTCTGCCTTCGACTCCTTACAGGGTGCTACGGTGTTCACCAAGCTAGACCTACGCAATGCGTATCACATGGTCCGGATCAGAGAGGGAGACGAGTGGTTGACGGGTTTCAATACACCGATGGGTCACTTCGAGTATCAGGTGATGCCGTTTGGACTGACCAATGCTCCAGCGGTATTCCAGAGTATGGTGAACGACGTCCTGAGAGATATGATCGGTCTCTTTGTGTTTGTTTACCTGGATGACATTCTGATCTTCTCGAAGGAACCTTCCGACCACGTCCAGCATGTCCGGCAGGTTCTGCAGCGATTGTTGGAGAATCGCCTGTTCGTGAAGGCCGAGAAGTGCGAGTTTCACGCCAACACGACATCCTTTCTCGGGTACATCATCTCCAGGGGAGAGATTAGGATGGACCAGGAGAAGGTTAGAGCGGTTCTGGAATGGACCCAGCCCGGTACGAGATTGCAGCTCCAGAGATTTTTGGGGTTTGCGAATTTCTACCGCAGATTCATCCGGGATTACAGCCGTGTGGCCGCTCCGTTGACGGCCTTGACTTCCAGTATCAGGAGCTTCAAGTGGAATCCGGAGGCGGATCGAGCGTTTCTGGATTTGAAGAGGCGATTCACCAACGCACCGATTCTCTCTCAACCGGACACGGCCCGTCAGTTCGTCGTTGAAGTGGGACGCGTCTGATGTGGGAGTTGGCGCCATCCTGTCGCAGCGATGCTCCACGGACAGTAAACTCCATCCCTGCGCCTACTACTCCGTCGCCTTTCGCCTGCGGAGAGGAATTACGATGTGGGTAACCGGGAGCTTCTCGCGGTGAAACTTGCCTTGGAGGAGTGGCGCCACTGGTTGGAGGGGGCGGAGCAGCCGTTTATTGTCTGGACTGACCACAAGAACCTTGCTTACGTGCAATCGGCTAGACGTCTCAACTCCCGTCAGGCCAGGTGGTCGTTGTTTTTCGGACGATTCAATTTTTCCCTGACGTTCCGACCTGGATCTAAGAACGGCAAGGCGGACGCCTTGTCTCGGATGTTCTCCAAGACGGAGGAGAGTGGGTCCAAGACCGAGACAATTCTCCCCCGGAACTGCGTCGTGGGAGCTGTTAGGTGGAAGATTGAGGAGGAGGTGATGGCGGCTCTTCGGACGCAGCCCGGTCCCGGTAACGGTCCACCCGGTCGGTTGTTTGTGCCTGAGTCGGTTCGTCCCTGCGGTCCTCAAATGGTCCCACGCCAGCAAGATGGCTTGTCACCCTGGCGTGGCTCGGACGATGGCGTTTCTTCGCAGACGTTTTTGGTGGCCTGCCATGGCCGAGGATACTCGGGGTTATGTTGCTGCCTGTCCAGTGTGTGCGCAGAATAAGAGTACCAATCGGCCCAGCTCTGGACTACTTCACCCCCTTCCTATTCCCCCGCGACCATGGTCGCATCTGGCCCTGGACTTTGTCACTGGGTTGCCCGCTTCTGAGGGGAACACGGTCGTTCTGACTATCGTGGACAGATTCAGCAAGTTCGCCCACTTTGTGCCAATTGCCAAGCTTCCCTCTGCCTCGGAGACGTCCGAGATCCTGGTTAGGGAGGTTTTCAGGGTCCATGGGTTGCCCAGTGATATCGTTTCCGACCGTGGCCCTCAGTTTACCTCTGCTGTCTGGAAGTCCTTCTGTTTGGCCATTGGAGCTACAGTCAGTCTCACATCTGGGTTTCACCCCCAATCTAATGGTCAGGCGGAGAGAGCCAACCAGAAGATGGAATCCACGCTACGCTGCCTGGCCTCTTCCAACCCCACCTCCTGGGTCTCTCAGTTGCCTTGGGTTGAGTATGCCCACAATACTCTCCCTACATCTGCCACTGGGATGTCTCCCTTCCAGTGCCTGTATGGCTACCAACCTCCCCTTGTTCCCTTCTCAGGAGAAGGAGCTCTCAGTGCCTTCTGTTCAGGCCCATATTCGTCGTTGCCACCGGACCTGGCATCGGGCCAGAAGGGCACTCCTTAGGAGTTTCGGACCGGTATCAGCTCCAGGCGAATCGTCGCGGATCCCCGCTCCCACCTACACCATCGGAGATAGGGTCTGGTTGGCCACACGGGATCTTCCTTTACGGACTGAGTCTAGGAAGTTGTTGCCGAAGTTCATTGGTCCGTTTGTGGTGGAGAAGGTGATCAATCCGGTGGCAGTTCGACTCAAACTCCCGAGGACGCTCAGAGTCCATCCCACCTTTCATGTCTCCTGCCTCAAGCCTGTTTTCCTCAGTCCTCTGTTGCCTCCTCCGCCTCCTCCTCCTCCTCCTCGGATGATCGGAGGCGGTCCTGCCTACACGGTGCGGCGCATCATGGATTCCAGACGGCGGGGCCGGGGTTTCCAGTATCTCGTGGACTGGGAGGGGTATGGTCCTGAAGAGAGGAGTTGGATTCCGCGGCGACAGATCCTAGATGCTGACCTCATCCGTGACTTCTACCGCCTCCATCCTGGCGCTCCGGGAGTCCGCCCGGTGGCGTTCGTCGGAGGGGGGGTACTGTAACGATCCCGGCAGTCTGAGTCGGGTCCTGTCTGTGGACTAGTTTTTCTGCTCGTGATCTCCAGTTTCCCGAGGGTTCTGGAACGCTCCGGGGAGCTCTCTTGATTTCCGCACCTGCATCCCATCAGCAATCTGCACACCTGGTCCTGATCATCACCCTTCTTAGGCTCTGGCCTAACATCCATTCCCTGCCGGATCGTTAGCCATGAACAGTAGGTTTACCAGAGTATCAGTCTTAGAGCGTCTAGCGTTAGTTTTGTTGTTTTGCACCTTGTTGGTTTGTTGTTTACTTACCTCCGTTTTGTTCCATCTGCAGTCACTCATCCGGGACCTTCATCCAACCTCTGCCTGGTGGTCGGCGGCTGCCAAGCCATGATGGGATCAACCACTGCACCCCCAACAACTAATCAACGCCGCCCGCTCTGTTCCCTGGATTATTCAGCATCACTCTTGAATTTGTAAATAAACACTCACCTTCGTTTCAACTTACCTTGTCCTGGTCTGCTTCTGGGTTCTGGCTTTGTAACTCGTGACAATGCTTCTTGTGAATAGCAAACTCAAATATATAGATATATATACAGTGCCTTCGTAAAGTATTCAGACCACTTGACCTTTTCCGCATTTTGTTACACTACAGCCTTATTCTAAAATTGATTTAAAAAATAAGAATCCTCAGCAATCTACACACAATACCCCATAATGACAAAGCGAAAACAGGTTTTTATAATTTTTTTGCAAATGTATAAAAAATTAAAAACAGAAATACCTTATTTACATAAGTATTCAAACCCTTTGCTATGAGACTCGAAATTGAGCTCAGGTGCATCCTGTTTCCATTGATCATCCTTGAGATGTTTCTACCCGGACTATTTGCATTGCCATTTTTTTTTCTTCTTAAAACTGCATTGTTGGTTAAGGGCTTGTAAGTAAACATTTCACTGTAAGGTCTACACCTGTTGTATTCGGCGCATGTGGCAAATACAATTTGATTTGATTGGAGGCCACCTGTGGTCATTTCAATTGATTGGAATGATTTGGAAAGGCACACAACTGTCTATATAAGGTCCCACAGTTGACAGTGCATGTCAGAGCAAAAACCAAGCCATGAGGTCGAAGGAACTGTCCATAGAGCTCAGAGACAGGATTGTGTCAAAGCACAGATCTGGGGAAGGGTACAAAAACAACTCTGCAGCACTGAAGGTCCCCAAGAACACAGTGGCCTCCATTTTTCTTAAATGGAAGAAGTTTGGAATAACCAAGACTCTTCCTAGAGCTGGCCGCCTGGCCAAACTGAGCAATCGGGGAAGAAGGGTCTTGGTCAGGGAGGTGACCATGAACCCGATGGTCACTCTGACAGAGCTCCAGAGTTCCTCTGTGGAGATGGGAGAACCATCCAGAAGGACAACCATCTCTGCAGCACTCCACCAATCAGGCCTTTATGGTAGAGTGGCCAGACGGAAGCCACTCCTCAGTAAAAGGCACATGACAGCCCGCTTGGAGTTTGCCAAAAGGCACCTAAAGGACAGACCATGAGAAACAAGATTATCTGGTCTGATGAAACCAGGATTGAAATATTTGGCCTGAATGCCAAGCGCCACGTCTGGAGGAAACCTGGCACCATCCCTACGGTGAAGCATGGTGGTGGCAGCATCATGCTGTGGGGATGTTTTTCAGTGTCAGGGACTGGGAGACTAGTCAGGATCGAGGCAAAGATGAACGGAGCAAAGTACAGAGAGATCCTTGATGAAAACCTGCTCCAGAGCGCTCAGGACCTCAGACTGGGGCAAAGGTTCACCTTCCAACAGGACAACGACCCTAAGCACACAGCCAAGACAACGCAGGAGTGGCTTCGGGCCAAGTCTCTGAATGTCCTTGAGTGGCCCAGCAAGAGCCCGGACTTCAACCTGATCGAACATCTCTGGAGAGACCTGAAAATAGCTGTGCAGCGACACTCCCCATCCAACCTGACAGAGCTTGAGAGGATCTGCAGAGAAGAATGGGAGAAACTCCCCAAATACAGGTGTGCCAAACTTGTAGCCTCATACCCAAAAAGACTCAACGCTGTAATTCAACAAAGTACTGAGTAAAGGGTCTGAATACTTATGTAAATTTTATATTTCCGTTTTTTATTTGTAATACATTTGCTAATATTTCTACAAACCTGTTTATGCTTTGTCATTATGGGGTATTGTGTGTAGATGGGGCGACGACGACGACGACAATTTAATACATGTTATAATAAGGCTGTAATGTAACAAAATCTGGAAAAAGTCAAGAGGTCTGAATACTTTCCCGAAGGCACTGTATATATATATATATATATATATATATATATATATATATATATATATAGTTCATACACTGCTCTTAGAACGCAGGGAAATACGACTTTGCTCAAGAGGATACTACTTCATCAATGTTAAAAACACCCTATTCTCGCTATTATGACATTAAAATACACGACAGTGTTCATCGGTGTGTTGGTACTTTGTTAACTTGTATTTGACTGTGTTGTTACTGTAAGTGCGTTATTTCATTCTAACTGGAGCTAGTACCTGCCGCCTTCAGCCGCGCCGTTCTCGTCTAATCTCTGCAAATTTTACAATTTGGAGATGCGTTTCTAGTTTTTTGTTCCTGGGGTTTGGACAAATCATCATCAACTTGATCTATATGTCATTTGAATCTACGGAAGTCCAGCTTCCTGTTCCTATCACCCCAATTCGCCAATCTTTTAAGTATATTTTTCTGTGGCAATTTAAAGAGAAGATGTCGAAAAAACACCACAGAATTTGAAGTTCCTGATTGTCGAGTTATTATTGAATTGTAGCATATTTACTTTGTATGTACATATACATTCACCCACAGTCATGTTTAATATTCTGCAGATTTCAACTAGAAAATGTACTGTCCCGTTAAACTGCCACCATGAAACTCAGAGCTAACAGTTTAGCTAACGAATGAAATTCCAGAGGTGCAGCGTTAGAGGATGCTGCCCAGTTCTCGCTTGTAGTGACTAGTGAAGCGTTTTTTACAGTGTCGCAGATGGCGAATATGTAGTAGTTATTATGTTATTTAGAAAACTTTGTCCCGATGAATGTGCTGTTGACTGTCAAATATGAAGAAAGACAACTTTCAGGTGTCTCATCCATCAGGAGAGCTTCCCCTGTTCTGATTTCCCGCCCCTCGTTTCCGCCCCTCATTTCGGCTCACGACCTCATATCACATGCACTCCTGTGTCGATAGCTGCGTTGATAGTCAGAGAATTGGTTGTGTGTGCGGGTAGAGAAATGTCTTCTTGCGCTGTTTTCTGTCAATCAACGTTATGAAATGTTTTCAAAATAAACCTACAATAAAAAAAATAAGCTAGTCGTACAACTCTGTGGGGCACAGTAGTATTCTCTTACCCTCATTACTAAACAGCCATGAACAAGAATTCAATTTCTTATGTGACCCCTTCATTGACCAAATTTGTAATAAATTATGGGCTATTTCAGTTTTGCTCCTTCAGAAAGTATTCGTACCCCTTGACTTATTCCACATTTTGTTGTTACAGCCTGAATAATAAATAAAAAAAATGTCTTACCCATCTACACACTATAACCCATAATGACAAAATGAAACCATGTTTTTAGAAATGTTACCAAAATTATTGAAAATGAAAAACATAAATATCTAATTTACATAAGTATTCATACCCCTGAGCCAATACATGTTAGAATCACCCTTGACAGCGATTACAGCTGTGAGTCTTTCTGGGTAAGCCTCTACGAGCTTTGCACACCTGGATTGTACAATATTTACACATTATTCTTTTTACAATTCTTCAAGCTCTGTCAAGTTGGTTGTTGATCATTGCTAGACAGCCATTTTCAAGTTTTGCCATAGATGTTCAAGATGAACTAAGTCGAAACTGTAACTAGGCCAGTCAAGATCATTCAATGTCATCTTGGTAAGCAACTCCAGTGTATATTTGGCCTTGTGTTTTAGGTTATTGTCCTGCTGAAAGGTGAATTTGTCTCCCAGTGTCTATTGGAAAGCAGACTGAACCAGGTTTTCCTCTAGGATTTTGTCTGTGCTTAGCTCTATTCCGTTTGTTTTTATCCTGAAAAAACTCCCTAGTCCTTACCGATTACAAGCATACCCATAACATGATGCAGCCACCAACATGCATGAAAATATGAAGAATGGTACTCAGTGATGTGTTGTGCTGGATTTGCCCCAAACATAACACTTGTATTCAGGATATAAAGTTAATTTCTTTGCCACATTTTTTGCAGTTTTACTTTAGTGGCTTATTGCAAGCAAGATGCATGTTTTGGAATATTTTTATTCTGTACAAGCTTCCTTCTTATTACTCTTTCAATTAGGTTAGTATTGTGGAGTAACTACGATGTTGTTTGTTCCATCCTTTGTTTTCTCCTATCACAGCCATTAAACTCTGTAACTGTTTTAAAGTCACCATTGGCCTCATGATGAAATCCCTGAGCGGTTTCCTTCCTCTTCGGCAACTGAGTTAGGAAGGACGCCTGTATCTTTGTAGTGACTGGGTGTATTAATCCACCATTCAAAGTGTAATTAATAAGTTTACCATGCTCAAAGGGATATTCAGTGTCTGCTTTTTTAAATTGTTATCCATCTACCAATAGGTGCCCTTCGTAGCAAGGCATTGGAAAACCTCCCTGGCCTTTGTGGTTGAATCTGTGTTTGAGATTCACTGCTCGACTGAGGGACCTTACAGATAATTGTGTGTGTGGGTTACAGAGACGAGGTAGTCAATCAGAAATCATGTTAAACAATGTTATTGCACACAGAGTGAGTCCATGCAACTTATTATGTGGCTTGTTTTTACTCCTGAACTTATTTAGGCTTGCCATAACAAAGGGGTTGAATACTTATTTACTCAAGACATTTCAGCTTTTAATTTTTAATTAATTTTTAACAACAATATTTAAAATAATTCCACTTTGACATTATGTGTGTAGGCCAGTGACACAAAATCTCAATTTAATCAATTTTAGATTCAGGCTGTAACACAACAAAATGTGTAAAAAGTCAAGGGGTGTGAATACTTTCTGAAGGCACTAAGACAATAAATACTATTTGCGTATTAATATCTCTAATGGATTAGGGGCTCATTGTAGTGCTGCATGATGTGCAAATACATAACTGATTATGTATTTTTGTATTATTTATATTTCCATCTGATACTGTTCCATACAGTTCACTCCAGCCTTTATGATGATGAACATGTCATTTGCATGACATACACTACATGGCCAAAAGTATGTGGACACCTGCTCGTCAAACATCTCATTCCAAAATCATGGGCAGTAATATGGAGTTGGTCCCCCCTTTACTGCTATAACAGCTTCCACTCTTCTGGGAAGGCTTTCCACTAGATGTTGGAACATTGCTGTGGGGACTTGCTTCCATTCAGCCACAAGTGCGCTAGTGAGGTCGGGCACTGATGTTGGGCAATTAGGCCTGGCTCGCAGTCAGTGTTCCAATTCATCCCAAAGGTGTTCGATGAGGTTTAGGTCAGGGCTCTGTGCAGGCCAGTCAAGTTCTTCCACACCGATCTCGACAAACCATTTCTGTATGGACCTCACTTTGTGCCCGGTGGCATTGTCACACTGAAACAGGAAAGGGCCTTCCCCAAACTGTTGCCACTGCCTGCCTTGATTTTATACGCCTCTCAGCAACGAGTGTGGCTGAAATAGCCGAATCCACTAAATTGAAGGGCTGTCCACATCATTTAAAGGGGTGTCCACCGGAACTATCTGGCTGGACCAACCTATCTGGCCGGCCGGCTGGACCTACCTATCTGGCCGGCTGGCCGACTGGACCTATCTGGCCGGCTGGCTGAAAGGACCTATCTGGCCTGACGTAACTGTCCGGTCCTCCGGCCGGCTGACCGTACCTCTCTGGCCGGCCAGCCGTCCGGACCTACCTATCTGGAAGGCCGGCCGACCAGACCTATCTGGACCTATCTGGCCGGTCAGCCAACCAGGCCTACCTATCTGGCCAGCTGGCCGGAAGGACCTAGCCTGACCTATAAATTAATTGATTCATTCTAGGTTGGGGGAGTTGGTCAGGAGACCAGAGCTGTTGGTTGGGAGGAAGGTGATGCACCAGTGTCGGGAAGGTGGCACTGTTGAATGGTTTTCAGCCACAGTTGTGGGTATGGTGGAGCCCAGAGAAGAGGAAGCAATGAACACAATGTACAGCATCAAACAAGTACGATGATTGTGAGGCCTTGTGGAGCTTCCCTCTCAAAGGCATAAAAAATACAGAACTCTATCTGGTGGGATTATACAGTGTGGCAGATATGCGCTCATTGGTAATCCCAGTAAATCCTGTGCCTGTTTATTTGGTTTATAAATTATATTGATCCTTTGCAGATCAATTATTCCTATTGTATAGACCTGTCATTAATATTGAGTATGCATTTGGATTTATATGCTTTTGACTAAATTATAAACTGTCTATACAGTTTACTTCTTGGGTACGATGCGGCAGGTAGCTTAGTGGTTAAGAGCGTTGTGCCAGTAACCGAAAGGTCGCTGGTTCTAATCCCCGAGCCGACTAGGTGAAAAATCTGTCGATGTGCCCTTGAGCAAGGCACTTAACCCTAATTGCTCCTGTAAGTCGCTCTGGATAAGAGCATCTGCTAAATGACTAAAATGTAAATTTCCAAATTGAGGAGTTTCCTGTTATCCTGATATGTTAAGTGATTGTGAGGCGGCTAAATATGTTGGCGCTGGGTCAGTCTGTGCCTGATATCCTGACCTGACATCAGAAATTGCAGCAGTTTATTGTTTATGAAATGCACATTTATTTATTGAATATGTATGTGTAATGCCATGCCCTTTGGCTAATCCCAGGGGTGAGAGAAATGTTACCCCGAAACCACTGTATGTTTCATGCTTGTTAAAACACTATGACTGAAGTGTCTATGTATTTAGGAATGGTTGACTTATTGCTGGAATATGTTTATTGTGCATTTCATGCCTTTTTTAAAGTTAATTCTACAAGTGATTTCTGATTGGCTAAGAATGGTATGGTCCAGGGGAATGCCATGTTTGAAATGTATTTAAACCTTGTCATTTCTGTCTAGGCCAGACAGAGGTATGGTGCCATGCTGGCAGTCTACAGGCATGATTGAGGCCTGGTTAATTTTGAGAGTTCTACTATGTTTTAATTTACTTCGTTTTCCCCCAGTTTATGTTACCTGACGGTCTAGGTCCTGTTTGTTATTTTGTTGTACATAGATGTACATAGTGTACAGTTTTTGCTGCTGTGATTTCACTTATAAAAGCCCTCATCACGGGCACTGCACTGGATCCATTTGTCTGCCTCCTCACTGAAAACTCCACCGCAAGGGTGGCCTCCTTTACTCTCTTTTAGAGTTTCAATGGCGGCCATCTTGAAAAATCTGCCATCTTGAATTTTCAACTGGGTCCATTAGAAATAAAAGATACACGTGTTAATGTCTGTTTTTTATAGTTGTTACATGATATAACAACTCACGGCTGGCTACTATAGTTGCTTTATTGAATTATGGCGGCCATCTTGGATATTCATTGAATAGTTATTTTCGCTGTGTTAAAATTCTTCGTTCTCAAAATGGTGCAGATAATTATGTATAAGTTTCCATACTTATAATACAGTGCATTCGGAAAGTATTCAGACCCCTTGACTTTTTCCACATTTTGTTATGTTACAGCCTTATTCTAAAATTGATTAAATTGTTTTTTTCACACAATACCCATAATGACGAAGCAAAAACAGGTTTTTAGAAATTTTAGCAAATGTAATAAAAATAACATATCACATTTACATAAGTATTAGGACCCTTTACTCAGTACATTGTTGAAGCACCTTTAGCAGCGATTACAGCCTTGAGTCTTCTTGGGTATGATGCTACAAGCTTGGCACACCTGTATTTGGGGAGTTTCTCCCATTCTTCTCTGCAGATCCTCTCAAGCTCTGTCAGGTTGGATGGGGAGTGTCGCTGCACAGCTATTTTTAGGTCCCTCCAGAGATGTTCAATCGGGTTCAAGTCCAGGCTCTGGCTGGGCCACTCAAGGACATTCAGAGACTTGTCCCGAAGCCACTCCTGCGTTGTCTTGGCTATGTGCTTAGGGTCGTTGTCCTGTTGGAAGGTGAACCTTCGCCCCAGTCTGAGCTCCTGAGCACTCTGGAGCAGGTTTTTATTAAGGATCTCTCTGTTCATCTTTCCCTCGATCCTGACTAGTCACCCAGTCCCTGCCGCTGAAAAACATCTCCACAGCATGATATTGCCACCACGATGCTTCACCGTAGGGATGGTGCCAGGTTTCCTCCAGACGTGACGCTTGGGATTCAGGCCAAAGAGTTCAATCTTGGTTTCATTAGACCAGAGAATCTTGTTTCTCATGGTCTGAGAGTCATTTAGGTGCCTTTTGGCAAACTCCAAGCGGGCTGTCATGTGCCTTTTACTGAGGAGTGGCTTCCGCCTGGCCACTCTACCATAAACGCCTGATTGGTGGTGTGCTGCAGAGATGGTTGTCCTTCTGGAAGGTTCTTCCATCTCCACAGAGGAACTCTGGAGCTCTGTCAGACTCCCTGACCAAGGCCCTTCTCCCCCAACTGCTCCGTTTGGCCGGGCGGCCAGCTCTAGGAAGAGTCTTGGTGGTTCCAAACTTCTTCCATTTAAGAATGATGGAGGCCACTGTGTTCTTGGGGACCTTCAATGCTGCAGACATTTTTTAGTACCCTTCCCCAGATCTGTGCCTCGACACAATCCTGTCTCAGAGCTCTACGGACAGTTCCTTCGACCTCATGGCTTGGTTTTTGCTCTAACATGCATTGTCAACTGTGGGAACTTATATAGACAGGTGTGTGCCTTTCCAAATCATGTCCAATCAATTGAATTTACCACAGGTGGACTCCAATCAAGTTGTAGAAACATGATGCAGACAATTACATTGATGGAAGTTACAATCTATCTTAAAGCTGATCTACCCCCTAAAAAAAAAAAAAAAAAAAAAGATCAATGGAAACAAGATGCACCTGAGCTCAATTTCGAGTCTCATAGCAAAGGGGCTGAATACTTATGTAAATTAGGTACTTCCGTTTTTTATTTTTAATAAATTTACAAAAATTTATAAAAACCTCTTTTTGCTTTGTCATTATGGGGTATTGTGTGTAGATTGATGAGACATTTTTGTTTTTATCCATTTTAGAATAAGGCTGTAACGTAACAAAATGTGGAAAAAGTCAAGGGGTCTGAATACTTTCCATATGGCCTGTGCCATTAGATTAGTCATACTCCTGTCATGAAATAACCAACCACGTTTCAGAGTGTATATTCAAGAATTTAGGACAAGTGATGTGCTTAGTAGTGCCATAAAGCATAGGCTATAGGGAACTTTACGCATAGGCCTATTGAGCGCATTGATCTGGGCCAGTGTGAGCAAGGCCTCACATCAAAGGGGATTACTCACCCCAAACAATTTTTGGGATCAGAAAATCCCCTCTCTATAAATAGGCGCCTCTGCATCAATGGTAACGATTTCTCATTGTCACGTGCGCTTATAGCAAAGGGCGAGAAGTAAAGGAGTGGGTGAATAAATGAGAGGCGCGAGGAAATTAAAAAGTATTACGGCTCCATGGAAACTGAAGTACTGTCAATTGATGGAGCCCAATTGGAGCTCTTAAAAGCATGAATAAAAGACCCCTCGCACGGGGACGATAAGCGCACTAATGGCCATACTGTAATGCATGAGAGAGGCTTCATGGCATTAGTTTACACTTTACAGTTACAGGAAGAGAAAAGCCACATCGTGGCCCCGACCCACACACCCTCTCTCTGAGCTGTGCTGGGGCCTATACAATCACCACCCTGACTGCAAGGGGAGTGTAATGTCTCCACTTACCAAGAGAAATGGAAATACAATCCAGCCATATAACAACACAATGAACACACTCAACACAGGTTGGGGAAAGGAAGAATTGGAATTTACAGACACATCATCAAAGCTGCACATTCATCCATTTATCACACACTGACTGAGTTATGACAGTAAATTGTCATGTGAGAAGGAGGAGAAAGACTGCAATAAAACTGAGAGGGGTGTTTGCGTCAGTTTCTCCAGCTCACAGCACAGAGATCATAAATACAGAAGACTGACCTCAGACCAGTCCCACCAGTCCCATTCCTCATCTAATCATATACACAAACACTGAAGCATCTCCATTATGTTGATGGGAGAGAGTTTATGAGTGATGACTGCAGTAGAGTATTAGAGTGTCAGACTATGCAGGCTCCAGTGGGTTGTTAAAGAGTGTTTGAATTTCACTCCCAAATATTTGTCTCTGTTCCCGAATAGAACCAGGACAGAAGTTAATCTAAGGCACTGTGTGTGTTATGGGACTGCTCTGTGTACCACCATGCATGCACATACACGGTCACACATGCACACTTTCAAGTGCACACACACTCTCTCTCTCTCTCTCTCTCTCTCTCGCTCACACACACACACACACACAGGCAACTCGTCACATCAGCACAGATTAGGGGAGAAATGTTAATTAAATCAGTAAACGCTTAATTCAAATCTTTAGGAAACACGAACACACACAGGCCTCATTTGTTCAATACGGCAAATGAAAGACAGAATGTAAATACATGAAGAGATACAGCATTGATAAAGAACACTTTAAAGAGACAAAGGCATAGACCATCTGGAGTCAGCAATATACACTGCTCAAAAAAATAAAGGGAACACTAAAATAACACATCCTAGATCTGAATGAATGAAATAATCTTATTAAATACTTTTTTCTTTACATAGTTGAATGTGCTGACAACAAAATCACACAAAAATTATCAATGGAAATCAAATTTATCAACCCATGGAGGTCTGGATTTGGAATCACCCTCAAAATTAAAGTGGAAAACCACACTACAGGCTGATCCAACTTTGATGTAATGTCCTTAAAACAAGTCAAAATGAGGATCAGTAGTGTGTGTGGCCTCCACGTGCCTGTATGACCTCCCTACAACGCATGGGCATGCTCCTGATGAGATGGCGGATGGTCTCCTGAGGGATCTCCTCCCAGACCTGGACTAAAGCATCCGCCAACTCCTGGACAGTCTGTGGTGCAACGTGACGTTGATGGATGGAGCGAGACATGATGTCCAAGATGTGCTCAATTGGATTCAGGTCTGGGGAACGGGCGGGCCAGTCCATAGCATCAATGCCTTCCTCTTGCAGGAACTGCTGACACACTCCAGCCACATGAGGTCTAGCATTGTCTTGCATTAGGAGGAACCCAGGGCCAACCGCACCAGCATATGGTCTCACAAGGGGTCTGAGGATCTCATCTCGGTACCTAATGGCAGTCAGGCTACCTCTGGCGAGCACATGGAGGGCTGTGCGGCCCCCAAAGAAATGCCACCCCACACCATGACTGACCCACCGCCAAACCGGTCATGCTGGAGGATGTTGCAGGCAGCAGAACGTTCTCCACGGCGTCTCCAGACTCTGTCACGTCTGTCACATGTGCTCAGTGTGAACCTGCTTTCATCTGTGAAGAGCACAGGGCGCCAGTGGCGAATTTGCCAAACTTGGTGTTCTCTGGCAAATGCCAAACGTCCTGCACGGTGTTGGGCTGTAAGCACAACCCCCCCCTGTGGACGTCGGGCCCTCATACCACCCTCATGGAGTCTGTTTCTGACCGTTTGAGCAGACACATGCACATTTGTGGCCTGCTGGAGGTCATTTTGCAGGGCTCTGGCAGTGCTCCTCCTGCTCCTCCTTGCACAAAGGCGGAGGTAGCAGTCCTGCTGCTGGGTTGTTGCCCTCCTACGGCCTCCTCCACGTCTCCTGATGTACTGGCCTGTCTCCTTGTAGCGCCTCCATGCTCTGGACACTACGCTGACAGACACAGCAAACCTTCTTGCCACAGCTCGCATTGATGTGCCATCCTGGATGAGCTGCACTACCTGAGCCACTTGTGTGGGTTGTAGACTCCGTCTCATGCTACCACTAGAGTGAAAGCACCACCAGCATTCAAAAGTGACCAAAACATCAGCCAGGAAGCATAGGAACTGAGAAGTGGTCTGTGGTCACCACCTGCAAAACCAGTCCTTTATTGGGGGTGTCTTGCTAATTGCCTATAATTTCCACCTGTTGTCTATTCCATTTGCACAACAGCATGTGACATTTATTGTCAATCAGTGTTGCTTCCTAAGTGGACAGTTTGATTTCACAGAAGTGTGATTGACTTGGAGTTACATTGTGTTGTTTAAGTGTTCCCTTAATTTTTTTGAGCAGTGTACAATGCCTAGCAAAAGTATTCATCCCCCTTGGCGTTTTTCCTATTTTGTTGCATTACAACCTGTAATTTAAATGGATTTTTATTTGTCTTATTTCTTGTTTGTTTCACAAGAAAACATATTTTTCATCTTCAAAGTGGTAGGCATGTTGTGTAAATCAAATGATACACACCCCCAAAAAAATCAATTTTAATTCCAGGTTGTAAGGCAACTGTGATAAGGTGGTGTTGAAGGAGTCAATCGCAGGAGGGTAAATCACAGAAACAGTCTTTAATCTGAAAAATACAGGTTTATGCAGAAATGCGTCAAACACACTCCAGGGCACAAAACAGGTGCACTGGAAAATACAAGGCACACGGGAAAAATACTCCCGTCGATACCAAATACAAGCGCTCCACCGCGCTATTAACCTCCACAACAAACAATTACCCACAAGGACAAGGGGGCAGAGGGAACACTTATACATGGTCTAATTAGGGGAATAGAACCAGGTGTGTGTGATTGACAAGACAATTGATATGATGATTGGGGCGGCAGTGGTTAGTACTCCGGTGACGACGAACGCCGAAGCCTGACCGAACAAGGAGGGGAGGCAGCCTCGGCGGAAGTCGTGACAGCAACAAAATAGGAAAAATGCCAAGGAGGGTGAATACTTTTGCAAGCCACTGTATAGACAGTCCAGCATGATTTACATACTCAGTCCATAAAACCAGCCGTTTAACTGGGGGGCAGAATTCAATATTTTCATACGACAAAGATGGATATTCCAACTCAGACTAGGAGTTAGTGGTTAATTTGTTGTTGATGTTTATTGATGGAAAACACCTGCCATCCAGAGAGATTTGTGACCCCCCATACCCTCACACCCCTTCCCCTTCTCATCTGATTGGTCAGTCTTTGATTTGGCCCCACCCCCTATATGTTTATCACCATAGAAACTTTATGACGCTGGACAGGACTCCTTCGTTAATCAATGACATAACAGGGGCACCTACACCAACACACAGGAATGCCCTCCTCATTTACCCAACAAGCTCCTCTTGGTTAATCACATACTGTAAGACACCTCAGTAAGGACTAAAGCCCCCCTGAGCATCGGCTTTTTATTACTGCAGTTCGTGGCCTGACCTGATTACCAGTCTTTGCCATTTATGATTTCTATTCTATTTTATTCTATTCGATATTTATTCCTATTTGCATGTTTATTGTAGAGTGAACAGTACAGTGTCCCAGCCCCTCTCACAGCTGCTCTCACAGTTCTCTTTCAGAAGGCTCTGCCTGCAGCAAGCATCTTGGGAGAAAACAGAATGGGCTCAGCAGAACAACTGGGTCTCACAAACCTCTCCACGCGCCTCACATTCTTTAAACTCTCTCTCTCCCTCTCTTCCTGCATCTTCCCTAATTTCGTCTTCCTTCGTTTCCTCTCTCTGTACTCCCTCCCTCTCTTTCCTTCTCTTTGGCGTTTATAAGTCTCTGCATCCCAATGTGTCTCAGTGTGATAGTTTGTCTCAGGGGATACCAGCCACACTCCATCATTCCCAAAACGCAGAACTTCACCAATCCATCATTTCCAAGCAGAAACAAACTCTGACACTTAAAACCCAAACACGCTGATACTGTTATCATTCGAAAACCCTGTCACTGTAAACCATTTATGTCCAACACACTGTCACTATGACATGTCAATGTCAGTCTGTTATTATAGCCAGGGTTGGAGACATCCCATAGAAAGTAAATACCTCCTTTCTCACAATGGCTGAAATTGACACACAAGTATAACCTGGGCAGACCTGGGGCATAGTGGACAACATCACAGGGGCGTAGGGTGGGATTTGCAGAGCGTATTCCCCCACACAAGCCCCTCCATCTTCAATGCAACACATTCCCCCCATAATTATTTATTATTATTATTATTATAAGAGGACTGCCTTTCCACTCCATCCAGTTCACCTTTGGCCTTTCTCTCTGGTGTTAAGTGATTACATCCCTGATCTTTATTTGGATTCACTCCTGGATGGATGGAGGGACACATGGAAGGAGAAGCTTTCCACAGATTGTGATGTAGCTGGAATCATGCTACCAGTGTAGACCATCCATCCACAGAAGCGGGCTGGGGAAGGGGTTCATCCATTCAGTGTGTAAGAGTCAGGGTTCATAGAAAACATCCAGGATGTGTGTGTGTGTGTGTGTGTGTGTGTGTGTGTGTGTGTGTTTCAAGTTTTGCGTTTTATTAGTCGTATGCAAAGGATACACATTGTATACACCGTTCAACAAAATGCTTACTTGCAGGGTTCCTTCTTGACAATGCAACAAAGATAAGAATATGAACATAAAGTAAATGGCTCAGTAGAATAGAATACACTTTTTAATACAGGAAGGCACAATTTATAGTCCAATATTTACACATGTACGTATCAGGGAAGGGGGGATTGGGGGCAAGTTTTTAAATTGTGGATTTTTAACAATAGTAAATAAGAGTCTGGTAGCAGCAGTTGTGATGTGGGTGTAGCTTGAACGAGCATGTGTGTGTGTGTGTGTGTGTGTGTGTTTGTACAGATTGGGATTGGACAGAGCAGTGACAGAGGAACAAATTGGGAGCACTGAAAAGGGATTACATTTACAGTAAATGTCACCCAATCACCTGACCAATCTCTATCGCTCTCACCAACTTAAGCCTATCATAACTCATTGCCATCTATCTCGTTTACCCACACACACTCTCTCTATTTCACTCTCTGTAACATACATGAATCTATAGTATATTACACAGACAGAAGTTAATCAGTAATCTCACAGTCACACAGACATAATGTAATCAAATGGACATTGCTTTTCCATTTCTCTCCAAGCTATTGTTAGTGTGTCTGTGTGTATGCATGTGCATGTTTGTGTATTTCAAACTATGATTTATTCAGCAAAGGCAATGTGTGGGTAATGACCTTATTCCAGGTGTCAGTGCTTAAAGTGTGTGTGACCCTGTAGAACATTAGCCATCCATCATAGGGTTCACCATTTAGCCTCAACCACTCAGCAAGATTTTGATAAACCAGACATAGAAAAAGACAAAACACTATTCTCTGTCCTGCTGTTGCCTCAACACTCTCTCACACATTCTGATCTGAGTGAACCTGCAGAGGGGTGGATTGTTTCCCTCTCCTTTTCTCATTTTCTGTTCATCCAGACATCTGCTCAGTCCTTCATTAGTAGTCGCTGGCGTGTGAATTTTGCCAGGGGATATGCTAGGTGTTCATATATTACATAACTCGGCTACTCTCCCCCCTCTCCAAACCCCATCTCTACCCTCACTCACAGATGGTGAGTGGATTTGTTTAAACAAAGCGAAAGCAGGGATTCTACTCTGGAATCATTCAATGATTCCATTAAAGCGATTCATTACATCGCACTATACTCACTGAAGCCCTCCACTCCATAGCTATGGAAATCAACTGAGATTAGTTTGTAGTGGGGAGGGGGGATGAGATGAGGGGGGGCTGAGAAAGAGAAGGGGGAACAGAGAGAGAGAGCGTGTGAGAGGTAGAGGAAGAATGTGAAAATGACAAACTGAATGTGTTCAACAGCAGTCACAGGGATTAGAAGAGGTCAGCAGTGAAACAATGAGATGACTAAAAATGCAATCTGCATCTATTCCTCTTGAGCTGACAGGGACCCTTTGCTGTTGAGGCATTTTAAGCCTCACTGTCGTCTTCTCCAATACTCTGTCTTTCAGTTGTTTCCCTCCTGACTGCTGCCTAATTAACACACACAGACTGGAAAAGTATTAATCAGCACATTGGGGAACGGCTGGTTTTCAGATGATACAATCTCACTGGGACAAATACAGCTCCTCATAAACACTCTCCCTTTCTCCTCACTTCACCTACTGTAATACAAAGATTTGTTCATCACTTAATCTTATCATACCTCATCTACCTATAACATGTACTGACAGTACATTGGTACTGTATAAACATGGCTCAGGGTTGTGGCTCAGAAGTTTGCTTTATTGTGCTTTTAGATGGTTTTATAAAAACAAATTCAGAGCGTAACAAAGAGAAAGAGGAATCGTCTCCCAGTATCTTTCTTTACCCTGATTTTAGCAGCTTATGTTCATTACAGAGGACCCCTGGGGGTTTTCTCACTCGCTTCGGTAAACCTTTGAAGGCTCTTGCTGAAGAAGACGCCAGGATTGTCCTGACAGCTTCTGCTAATGAAGACTTTTCTTGGTTTTCACAAATGGCTGTGTTCCAGGCTCTTTGTTGTGAATATCTTGAAAATAAATAATCTAACTCTCCTCTGTTTCTGTTCACTGAAGACTAAAGTAAGGCAAAATGAGTTAAGAATTCAGTGAAGTCAACCATCTTTTTTATTGTGGGAATACCACCTGCACAAAAAATATATATCTTCAAATATTCAACAGCACATAAATATAAAAATATAATTTATTTTTCAAAGACAAACAAAACCAATAGAAAAGTATAAATACATTATTTCATGTACACATCCATAAGAGCCAAGGGTCGACACATTGGCTTGCACAGCATGTTCCCAAAAGCCAAAGCACAACATTCGGTCCCACCATTTTCTTCAATAAAGTATTTGACCACATAGGCTACCTGTTCTAGAGGATGCATCATTCCAAAAAAATACATATAAAAATGCAAACAAGACTGATATGAGACACACTCCAAGGCCAGCTGTGCTGTGGACATAAGATCCTATATAATCAGGCATTCATTTTTTATATAACACCAGGTGTAAAAGGGGTCTAAGTCTAGATGCAGTAGAGGCAAGACTACATTTTCTTCAAACCACTGCAGAGTGAAACAGTGCCTTCACAGCAGTCCCCAGGTAAAAACACAGTCACGCAATCTACACTATATATACAAAAGTATGTGGAGCCCTTCAAATTAGTGGATTCGGCTATTTCAGCCACACCCGTTTCTGACAGGTGTATAAAATTGAGCACACCGCCATGCAATCTCCATAGACAAACATTGCCAGTAGAATGGCCTTACTGAAGAGCTCAGTGACTTTCAACGTGGCACCGTCATAGGATGCAACCTTTCCAACAAGTCAGTTCGTCAAATTTCTGCCCTGCTAGCGCTGCCCCGGTCAACTGTAAGTGCTGTTATTGTGAAGTGGAAATGTCTAGGAGCAACAACGGCTCAGCCGCGAAGTGGTAGGCCACACAAGCTCACAGAACGGGACCAGGAGAACGCTGCCTGCCCCAATGAATAGTGCCAATTGTAACGTTTGGTGGAGGAGGAATAATGGTCTGGGGCTGTTTTTCATGGTTCGGGCTAGGTCCCTTAGTTCCAGTGAAGGGAAATAACGCTACAGCATACAATGACATCCTAGACGATTCTGTGCTTCCAGCTTTGTGGCATCAGTTTGGGGAAGGCCCTTTCCTGTTTCAGCCTGACAATGCCCACGTGCACAAAGCAAGGTCCATACAGAAATGGTTTGTCGAGATCGGTGTGGAAGAACTTGACTGGCCTGCACAGAGCCCCTGACCTCAACCCCATCGAACACCTTTGGGATGAATTGGAACGCCGACTGATGTTGGCCTAATTGCCCATCATCAGTGCCCGACCTCACAAATGCTTGTGGCTGAATGGAAGCAAGTCCCTGCAGCAATGTTCCAACATCTAGTGGAAAGCCTTCCCAGAAGAGTGGAGGCTGTTATAGCAACAAAGGGGGGACCAACTCCATATTAATGTCCATGATTTTAAAATGAGATGTTCGACAAGCAGGTGTCCACATACTTTTGGTCATATAGTGTATTTAGTCACTTCTGGTTAGACAGTTTCAGGAAAATGACACAAAAATACTTTTTAACTCCTAACAAACTGCATGATAATTTTTTTATTTAATAGTGAAACTATTATGAAATGCATTTTTTACTTCAAATAACTTGAATTAGCAGTATAGGATTCATTGTGCTGTCTTAAAAAGACATTAGTTCAGAGACCCAGGGAAATGTGACCAAATGTTGTCCTAATTTGAACAGATTCATTGTTCAAAAAAGTCAGTTAGGCCTTGAATGTCTGATCAATGTCTGATCATCACAGCACCAATCAAAGATATCAAATAGATTTCCTTTACCGCATTGCTTGCCTCTAATTTTTCATCAAAATAGGGAACAAATAATAATAAATAATGAAAGTTGCAAGGTCTGAAAACACCCCCTTCCCACTTCTGTGATACAGATCTGAAGGGACCGGATGGGATTAAGTTTAGGGGGAGCAATGCTTGTTTTCGGACCAGGCTATGGTACAATACACCGGAGAGCCCCAGAGCCCCTCTGTTGACCCCAGCTAAGCCTGCATGAGCAGGTGCAGCCGTTGACGGGCGATGGCAGAGTTCATGGTCCACAGGAACTCTGCCAGCTTTCCTTTGAGCAGCTCCTCCATGGGAACAAACTGCAGTAGCTGTCTCTGGCCACCAAGAGGCAGACTGTCAGTGTCCTCCTCATCCCTGGCAGGGCAGCCCATACGCTCCTGCAGGTCACTGAGGTGGGGAAGGAGTCGAGCGGCAGCCTCTGGACAGAACCCCACACATACCAGCACCGCCCCCGCAGCACCTGGAGGAGAAGGACACCTGAAGGTGACGGAGCGGAAGGACAGGTGGAGGCAAAGGACGGTTGCCGCGGTTACGCGGGTGAAGGCGGAGAGGAGGGGCAGGATGAGGGCGTTGCCGGGTCCCATGCGGTGCAGGGAGAGCAGGACGCAGTCCAGCAGGTCTCTCTGATACTGCGGCTCCCCGTCATGCAGAGTAGTGCAGCCCGTAGGTGGGAACGAGGGCTTCGAATAGAACTCCAGCGCCAACCCCCCAGCCTGCTCCTCACAATCCCCCCACCACGACGCTCTGCCAAAGACTAGGCACTTTCTGTTTCCCTCGCCATTGCAGGGAGTGATGTCACATAGGGCTGCCACCTCTGAGAGGATGGAGGTGGTACCAACCATTGGGCAGGAGCTACAGGGAGGGACCAGAGTCCAGGCAGCTGACCCATCGATGCCTGAGCCTAGGGCAGCCTGCTCCAAGGCTTCATTGAGGTGGTTCAACAGACCCCCATCACAGAATGGTGAGTTCCTGACTGCAGGGAGGGCCGCCCCCACTACCACAAACCAGGTGTCCATGTGGCATTCTTCCAGCGGCCCTGCCAGCACACAGCCTGCCCCCGTGTCCTCGGGGCAGTGCCCTTCCACCCAGGCAGCATAGCTGCCCTTCCCAACACGCTCCTTCCAGCCCAGGGCCTGCAGCTCCCTCCGCTGGTTAAAGGAGCCCATCTGATTCTTCTGGCCCAGGGGCCTCCGACCCGTAACGCTGCAACACGCTGGGGCCACTGTGTTACGAGACAACCAGCGGGCCCGCGGCAGAGAACTCACCTACACACAGGAACAGGAAAGCCTGGCTTGAAAATTTTTATGCAGAACTTTGTATTTGTATTTAACAATTCACTGATACTAAATGAAAGATCCACACAAAAAAAATCCAGGATATGGCCATCTGTCACTGAATATCTCATATTATACTCATCAATAATTATTCTGAAATTGTAGATAATTATCCTAGCACTTTATATAATGTCTAACTATGGTCAAAGGGCATCAGCAAACTTTTATCTAGCTATAGGCTTCGCTATCTACTTTAACTTTGCACATTTGCCACTCTTACCTGGAAGCGCTGCAGGTACTCATGAGCAGTGCAGTCCCTGATGTATTCCAGTCGTTGCCTCTGCTTCTTATTCAGGCCCTCAAACAATCTCAGGTTTTCCCCAATCGTCCCTGTCTGCAGGGCATGGAAGTAGGAGCACGCCTGCTCATGTTGCGCCAGGAACGACTGTGGGAGGAGCCGGCTGGGGAACAGGGCCTCACGGGCAGCCAGGTCCGGCCCGTAGTGACGGATCAGCTTGGACAGCAGGGGCCTCACAGCCTCCTTACCATTGTAGTGCAGACAGACAACGTACACCTCAGAGTTCCCTGCCTTGCTGGTGGCCGGTTTGAAGATGCTGACGGAGCGGAAGCAGCAGTTTAACAGGTAGAGCAGGCAGACGGAGGAGTGCTCATACATAGTAAACATCTTCAGTACAAACGAGCCACCTGGGCCCAGAAGGAAGAGTGCGGCCGCAGCCTCGCAGTAGTGCAGCGACGCCACCAGGGCCTCCTGCTCATCAGGGTTCCCCTGGCAGTCAAAGCTCCCGTCCGCCGTCACCACGTCAATACGGCGCATGTTACCCACAAAGCCCTGCAGCTCCAGCAGGTGCTTCTGGCTCATGATGTCTCCTGTATTGTCTGAGCCAAAGAACCACCAGGGCAGCGTGTTGGCGATGAGGCGGTCGTCTGTGATGGTGGTGCCGCCTCCGTTGGCCTCGTGGTAGGGGTTGAGTGTGTTGGCTGCCCAACTCCAGTCACAGTAGCGCGTGTGCTCGCTGGTTTTGAGGTAGTGGTTCAGAGCGGTGATGAAGGCCCCTGGAGCCTCACACAGGTGAACAGTGTTCAGCTCACCGCTCTCCAACGCCTCCTCTGGCAGAAGGTTGAAGGTGCCCAGGATCTCATAGAACTTGCACCAGGCCTGAGTGCAGATCTCGGCATTGGCGGCAGCTCGCACAGTAGCAATGACCTTCCCAGCACGGTTTGTGGAATTGGTATGCTGGTGCCAGACTTCCAGATCCTTATCGCTAAGTCGGTTCTTCACCTCATTTAGAGACGTCTTCAGGGTCTGCAGGAGGACGTGGTCCTGGGCCGAGTGTCTCAGTGCTTCGCTGGGGTCAGGGATATACCACTCCCCATTGGCCGGTTTGATGTATGTCCTGACTTTATTGAAGAGTTCTCTGACCTCTGCAACCACTTCCGGGTCAAAGGCCTCCACATCGGTGGGCTGCTGCCTGCCAGCTTTCCTCCTCGCTCCCCGGCCCGAACTCATCCTCTCCACCAGACGCCCTGCAGCAAAAACAACAGGGAGGGAGCTCCGCTGAGACAACAACAACCAGTTTGTGATTTGATGACATCCAATGCATGCGTGCCCTGCTTACACTGCATAATGTAGATTATATCAGGAAAATGTATTTTATTTACACTCGTATTTGTTAACTTTTTAGTTTATATGCATTAATGCCCGGTCCCAGCTCTGCTTAGCTACTGCCGTCACACTATATATGCATGGGCAGTTGTGGATTACTGATTAATATGTACACTGTGATGTGAATGAAGCCCTGAGGGCACAGTATGTAGACTAACCGCTAGTACCATAACGATTTCTACCATGGTATAGGCTCGGAGTCTGAACACACTGATAAAATAGGCCTAGCTGAATAAACCTTTCTAAAGCATAACCCAGCCTGCAATCATTCTGAAAGTCCAGCTACATTGTTGTTAACGTGATTTAACTATGATGGAAGAGTAGGCCTTGCCTTATGTTAAATGGACATTTGGCAGCGTACATTAATCATTTTCTGCATCTCAAGCAACAGCAAGCAGACGGGTCAGCTTGTTACACCTGACTGACTAGTTAGCTAACCTCCTACTAAATAAAGCTAGCAAAAACGTTAGGCATTTCATACAATGTGCCTAAAGGCGTAACAAGCAAGCTACATCTTTTTTTTTTTGCTGCCTTTAATACACATTTAAGGGATATTATTTTAATGGTCACATCACATGACATGATTATGCGAGTCGCTAACAACGCATGTGTCCCTCTCCGTGCAGATGCAGCGGCTTAGTCTGGGTTGCTAAGCAGGAAACTACGGGGTCGCCTTTTAGGCCTACCTAAGCTAATTTCGCGTTAGTTAGCTACGGTAGTTTCTCTATCATCGAGGAACATCTCCAAATGAGTAACAGTAGCTAGCTACCTTGCTTGTTTACTGTACAATCACTTCCATAATAGGTACGTTACACGTTTACAACGCTTACGGTCGTTACCTTTTGTTTGTAACTTAAAACTTTCCCACCGGTCATAATGCTAACTTTGTTCCATGGTCGTGAACTACACAACTCAGATTCCTACCTAGCTAATGCTAGGTCAGCTAACATCCTCTTTGGCTCAGCACAGCTGGCTTCCCAGCAGACACTTCGCTGCAGCTGTGTGGGGGGGGGGCCACGGCAGCACCCGCTGCTCGTTGAGAAGAGTAAGAACGATACGTGCTTTCACGTCAGAGTCTCCAATAACACCAGAAAAAGTCGCTAGATTAGTCGCTTTATTGAAAATGTGTCGCTAGAGGGGTCTGAAAACTCGCTAAATATAGCGACAAAGTCGCTAAGTTGGCAACACTGGCTGTGTGTGGTTTGTTCCAAGAGTGAGACAGATGTGCTCTCCCCTCCCAACAATTAGGCTTCTTCGGTGAGGTTTAACGGCAGTTGGCGTCCATTATGTTGCATTACTGCCCCCAACTGAACTATAGATCCATTACACTTTAAGATACAGAATGGGAAAGGGGAACCGGATGTAAAAAACAACAACAACAAAAACATGTTTTATTACCCTACCAACAAACCCTATACTCATTAAAACCCATCACCTTATTCCACTACTTTAACCCTATCTGATCCTACCCCAGGCCAACAGCCTAAGAGGAGGGGACACTACCACTCAACACATGATGTAACTCTTCAGAAGTTGAATCTCATACCCCCAAGTACTTCTCTGCAGCTGCCACCTTCAAATCTATTTTCTGTGACTTACATTTAATCTCTGCGGTACAATTGGCAACCATTGCTATGAACGCTAAGAAGCCAACCTTACTGAAACATACTATCACTCATTGTCCTATTCCTGGCACAGATCTACTATTCACAGGGAACCTCTCAGCATCCTTCACCCTTGATCCACCCTCCTCCTTGACCCATCCTCCTCCACTTTTTTCACTGCCTCAGCATATGACACCCTCTGCACTACTCTGACTACTTCAATCTGCCTCTCTCGCACCGGAGACTTCAGATCCCCAGCAACATGAGCACCCCCACAATTGACACACACAACTTTATCCACCAAAACTTTACAATTATCTGTCCCATTCCCTCCTGCACACTTACCACATCTTGGAATCTCCCTCCTACACACTGCTGCAACATGACCATAAACGTTGCACCTGAAACAGCGCAGTGGATTCTGCACAAAAGCTCTAACAGGATATATCCTGACATGACTTTGTCTGGTAGAGACTCTGACTCAAAACTAAAAAGGACTGACAATGACTCCTCTGTTTCACCACGATCCCCACCTGGTCTGCGTCGCACCAAAACGCAGGAATCACAAACACCAGGAATTTTCTACTTCAATTGCTCCACCTCCACACTTAACGCTACCACAGAAATCACTCCTTTCAATGGTGCCCTACTCCTAACAGCAAAGCAAGAAACAGACCTTGACCCAAGTTCGTGACACGAAATGCCTTCTCCCTCAGGTCATAAGTAACATAAGTAACCCCATCCAGCCTCTCTAACCCTTTCACACAATCTCTCCCCATCTACGTCATACAATTCCCAAAATATCAACACATGCTCCACCGTTTCCTCCACTAAACAGTCATCACACAGACCTGTTTCATGTCTCCCTATCATCCACAACGTGGCATTCAAACCTGTGTGCACAAACCGTAGTCTACTCCACACAACTTCCTCTCTCACACATCCCATACTCCCCACCTCTTCCTTTACTGACTGTTGCACACGATAAAATTGCCTCCCCTTACTACTAGCATCCCACTTCCTTTGCCAAGAATCAAGCCCTTTTGCTTGACTTGACTTCCCTGCGGCCCAGCCGGACCTGAATATCTACCCCCTCTCTCCTCACAGCACTCTTAGCCACCACATCGGTCTTCTCATTACCCTCCACACCCACATGGGGGGGAACCCAGCAAAAGCTTAACAACGCTCCCATCCTCTCCAATCCCATTAACAGCACCATCCTCTCCACAAACAAGTCTCCCCTATCCGACCTGCCCGTCTTCACACTACTCAACACTGCAGCTGAATCAGAGCAGATCATCTCTCTGAGTGGTTTCACCTCTTCCACCCATTTCAAACCTATAATCAAGGCCATCAACTTGGCTGCATACACTGACACACAATCAGTTAACTGCTTAAATACTCTAACGTTGTTCTTCTTCTTCTTTAAATGTGTATTGGCGGATCGCAACCGTGAGGTGCATACACTGCCACTTACTGTACTGGAGGGTGAGGCCATTCAAGGCCTCCCTATTAATCAATTCCTCTTATCTAGCTCTGTGTTTCCACCTACTGTTCTGGAGTGTGAGTTCATTACACTTCATAGAAAAATTGCAATACCAACTAACCTTACACCCATTAACCCCACCCCAGTTATCACCCCTTTCAACAGCGCCCTGCTCCTGGGAGCAAAGCAAGTCACAGTACTTGTCCCTAGGCGCTTGGTACGAAGCGCCCATTCCCTCTGTGTGGTAGAAAAGCTAAAAATCATCATGAGTCCTCTTCAAGATACTTTCGCCAACTCAACAGTCCCCAACCTCTTCTCCACCCAACCTAACACCACATATGGATCTACCAGAAGGCAAGGATCCATTCTTTCTAAAAAATCTCAGTCACACTGGGCCAGAATCATCTTTGTCATCATCAGGACAAGGCTCAATCTCGGCAGTCTTCACCGCATCTGCCACCACAGGTAATTCATCCTCACTCATGTCAGGTGTAGAGGTAGATGTTGCCTTCTTCCACCTTTTACTTTCCTGTTTTCCTGCCATGCTGAACATACTTTCATTGACCTCCACGCTCTGCCGCCTTATGCTGTCTCTTTTCCCCGCCAACAAGACTGACAGACTTTCTTATTTTTCTCCATTCACCCAGCGGGTAAGGCGCCGGGCACCAACAACACCAGGAATTCAATGTTAACATCCATCGTCACCCCTGAGATGACTCCTTTAACGGGCGCTCTGCTCTGAAGTTCAAAGCACGATACTTATGTTGTATGGATTATTTTGAGGCTTACTGCAATCTTCCTCTGTTCTTCAGAAACACAATTAATCAGAATAATAGCACTTCTGGTCACTTTGATAGATTCCTCTTTTCCCAGCGCATGCTTCAACATCTTCGACACCTCAAATTGGACGCCCAGGTATGCATCCTTAATCAACAAACGCATCCCAACAAGAAACAAATCATTATCCGACATACACAAAGATCTGTCCTCCACTCCAACTTTAGACAATTTCCTTTTTGCTCCATTCTTTGACACTACTGTTGTTCATTCTGCTTCACCAACTTTGCTCAACGCACTGCTCGATTCAACCCCGGCATCCACTTCCGCCATCTTCCTCCGAATCGACCGCTTCCCACTTTAGGGCTCTTCTTCCCCCGTCCTAGTCGTCCTCCCATTATTAGGCTATATATAAGCTTACATCTTATCACTCTTTTGCTTTTCCACCAGATCCATCTGGATTTTGTGCATTTTATAACAAATCAATCCAGTCTGTGAACCTCATCCAGACAAACACCCACACAAAACCAATGGTTTACTACATAACATTTTGAAAAGATTGGATGATGATGACCTTAGGCTGCCTGGTTGGCAATGGGCAGTGCTTGACTTGGTCTGAAATAGGTGCCGGCCCGGTACTATTTTTGGGTCCGGTACTGTTTGTATTTAGGTGCTGGAACTCTGCAATAGATTTAAGCCAATATTTAAGGTGTAGGAACTCAAGAAGTAGAACATTTGAGGTGCCAGTACAGTTCATGTGAGCTTGGGCCGAAGTCAAGCACTGGCAATGGGGCCATTAGGGCAATCCCACACTAAATAGTAAAGTCTGACCTAAGTCCTCTGACTGTACCGAACCATTGGGAAAACCAGCAATCCACAACTTCACCCCCATCCCCCAACGTCTCAGCCTGAAGAGTGGGGCTGCGGGTGATGTAATGGCCTTAATTTGACATGATAATAGTTCGTTTATTAGTCTGAGAGAAAAACATGAGAACAGTGTGCATTCTACCCATACTGCCCTGAGGCGTGTACATCTGTGCTCTGTCTCACACTATGTTCCCATATTACTACTGCTGTAACTATGATAAGAGTTAGACATCTTAGAAATTCCACTTATGCCAGTAATGTCACAATGGGGTTGAAATAATTGGAATTATTGTACATTTTACAAAATGTATTCACTAACCAAAATTATATTGTTTATTTGTGACATGCTTTAGCTTGAGGTAGTCTCAGCCTTTTCTCCACACTTGAGGATGCCATTCTCCTATTCAGACCATTTTAGAAAAGTAAACACACAAGTTATTTGTCTGCCTCTGTGACACACCCACTTTCTATTTTTCTTGCTTTGCTGTGTTTCCCTCTCTAGAGAGATGTTTCACTCTTCCTCTATAACGATGTGTGTGTTTGTAGTTATCTATGTCTGTGACATCTATGTCTCTTCATGATGTCACTGTCATTGTGTGTGTGTGTCTGCTATAACTCTTTTGGGAAGGCTTTCCACTAGATGATGGAACATTGCTACGGGAAATTGCTTCCATTCAGCCACAAGAGCATTAGTGAGGTCGGACACAGATGTTGGGCGATTAGGCCTGGCTCGCAGTCGGCGTTCCAATTCATCCCAAAGGTGTTCGATGGGGTTGAGGTCAGGGCTCTGTGCAGGCCAGTCAAGTTCTTCCACACCAATCTCGACAAACCATTTCTGTATGGACCTCAATTTGTGCACGGGGCATTGTCATGCTGAAACAGGAAAGGGCCTTCCCCAAGCTGTTGCCACAAAGTTGGAAGCTCAGAATCATCTAGAATGTCATTGTATGCTGTAGCGTTAAGATTTCCCTTCACTGGAACTAAGGGGCCTAGCCCGAATCATGACAAACAGCCCCAGACCATTATTCCTCCTCCACCAAACTGTACAGTTGGCACTATGCATTGGGGCAGGTAGCTTTGGTGAAATATAATTCATCACTCCAGAGAACGCGTTTCCACTGCTCCAGAGTCCAATGGCGGCGAGCTTTACACCACTCCAACCGACTCTTGGCATTGCACATGGTGATCTTAGGCTTGTGTGCGGCTGTTCGGCCATGGGAACCCATTTCATGAAGCTCCTGACAAACAGTTATTGTGCTGACGTTGCTTCCAGAGACAGTTTGGAACTTGGTAGTGATTGTTGCAACGAGGACAGACAATTTTTACTGTTCCGTTCTGTGAGCTTGTGTGACCTACCACTCAGCGGCTTAGCCGTTGTTGCTCCTAAACGTTTCCACTTCACAATAATAGCACTTTCAGTTAACCGGGGCAGAAGTTTAACGAACTGACTTGTTGGAAAGGTGGCATCCTATGACGGTGCCACGTTGAAAGTTACTGAGCTTTTCAGTACGGGCATTCTACTGCCAATGTTTGTCTATGGAGATTACATGGCTGTGTGCTCGATTTTATACCTGTCAGCAACGAGTGTGGCTGAAATAGCCAAATCCACTAATTTGAAGGGGTTGTCCACATACTTTTGTATATATAGTGTATGTGAATGTAGTGGCAGCAAGAGACACACACACACGTTCCTTCTGCTCGGCAGTTTTCTTTCCCCATGATGATTGTGAACATCAGATTACATCTGATTAGGAAGAACCGAGCTTAAAGTGTCCTCTAACTGTCAACTCAATTACTGAATAACAGCCTGAGAGAGGCAGAAGCAGAGGGAGAGAACGATGGAGAAGGGGCGAGCCAGTTGAGAACACTGCAATATTTTTGTGCAGTTCAAGTACACACTGGTTGTGTGTGATGTCTGCAATGTGCTGTACTTTAGTTCGGGCCCAGCTGAGCTCATTGGTGTGTGTCACACATCCCCATTAGGTGACAATTTTGGCTCTGATGCAGAAAGACTTGTGTGTGTATTCGTGCGTGTGAGTGCTTGAATGTATCCATGTGTTGTGAATACATGTACACTGAGTATACAAAACATTAGGAACACCTGCTCTTTCCATGAAATAGACTGACCAGGTGAATCCAGGTGGAATCTATGATCCCTTATTGATGTCACTTGTTAAATCCATTTCAATCAGTGTAGATGAAGGGGAGGAGACAGGTTAAAGAAGGATTTTTAAGCCTTGAGACAATTGAGACATGGATTGTGTATGTGTGCCATTCAGAGGGTGAAAAATGTACAGTAAGTGTCGCCTTTGAACAGGGTATGGTAATAGATACCAGGCTTTCATGTCAAGAACTGCAACGCTGCTGGGTTTTTCACGCTCAACAGTTTCCCATGTGTATCAAGAATGGCCCACCACCCAAAGGACATCCAGCCAACTTGACACAATTGTGGGAAGCATTAGAGTCAACATGGACCAGCATCCCTGTGGAATGCTTTCGACACCTTGTAGAGTCCATTCTCCCGACAAATTCAGTCTGGGCAAAACTCAATATTAGGAAAGTGTTCCTAATGTTTGGTATACTCAGTGTATTTCATGCATATACTGTAGATTATGTATCATGTGTTTACTTCCTGTTATCCCAGCTTCCAGTTATTCCCTAAATCATAGCAGAAATCCCTCTCATTACCAATGATGGACGGTGCAGCAGTGAGACGATAATTGCAATATCTGCCACAGATTACAGCGTTAGCATTTTTTCTCAAAATTAACCTATTAACAAACAGCCTTCAAAAATAAGAAAACACCTATAAATAGAAGCAGAGAGTTGCTCCTTGATGGTGCCTTCAATTACATAATCAATCTCTTCATCTGCGATACGGTCATGTTTTGAACATTTACTTTATTCAAGCTCTGACGTGTGTTTTAGATACCTCAGGCAGTATAGAGCAATGCAGTGTAGGTTATGATAGCCTGCTTGTGCATGGATCACAGGGCAATCTGTCAGCTACTAGCGATATAATTATTTATATTTGAAACGCCGGTACAATCTTCAAATCACACAAACTTCAATACACACACACCCACCCCACACACACCACTCACACGTTTCAAGTATTCTCACGAAGCCTGACAGCAAAATAACAAAGCAAATAATGCGTGACTAAGAGGATTAAATGTGTTTATGATTGATCATCTGAGCACAGTGTTTCCCTCTCAGTCACTCCCTGCCAGTAAAGATCTGGGGGGAAATGCACAAACCCCAATCTCCTCTCCCTCTGTTTGAGCCATAGTAATCATTACCATATTCTACCGTCAGCTTGCGAGCTATCAGAGCTGTGTGTGTGTGTGTGTGTGTGTGCGTGATCTTGTGCTGCCACTGTCACATTAAATAAATGCTTGAAGGTCAGTTCCATTGTCTTCCTGTTTAATTTACATAATAATATCCAGTAATTACTCAATTGTCTTCTAATAGTGCCAATTTATTGAATTTAAGGAATTTAATTTGCCAAGGGCAAATAAGGAGGCAGATATAATGATGTTACACTGTTGTGAATGTGTATAAGGTATAAAGGCTGTGTCTGTGTCTGTCTGTGTGTGTGTCTGTGTCTGTGTGTGTGTGTCTGTCTGTGTGTGTTGTCAGCAGCCTGATCTGTGGTTTCGGCCTATGTCTCTCTATGCATAGATACAGTATATCCCTCATTTCCCCACTCTGTCACATAACTCATTCACTCACCGACTCACACCTACTCACACACATGCTTCACACTCTGCTATAACTCCTGAGTCTGATGTTGGTTAACACTATAACAGTCAAATTCAGCATCTCCGCTGTCAGGCTCTACACCGCACCATAACTGATAGACTGCTACTCACAGTTGGGATAGAGGGAGGTCAGTGTGGAGGGAGAGCGGGAGAGAAGGAAAGATGCAGAGCAAAAAAATAGAAATACGGTACAGAGGGAGAGAAAACGGAAGTGTTTCCATATGTTCTGTCATTCTGAGGTGCAGTCTTTATTTACAATATTGTGGAAGAACTCATTGTGGAAGAAACTCATTGTGGAAGAACTCATTGTCTTCCTACCTTCATCCCTATGCAACACTGCCCCCTGCCACAGCTCTGCAACATGACACACTGCATGCTGACTGAACTGTAGCTGCATATCTGTTGTGATTAGTTGTGATGGCCATAAAGGAAGAATCATTTACGAATACACATACATGTCCATGCATACATAAATACATAGATCAATTTCCCTATCCAAACCTCCAAACATACTATAGATGCATTCATTTTGTGCTTTTACAGTTGCAGTAAAATCCATAAATAAGTGAAGTACTTCTTTCAAACTATTTCAGAAAACATAAAATCTGATAAACAAGGACATATATGCTCCATACTGCATACATTTGGGATACAAGCAAATAAAATATAATTAGGTTATGTGCCTCACATGCAGTGTTGATATAGCAGCACTACATCAATATGTTATTCTAGACTTCTGACTCCCATAAACCTCAAGTTTAAAAACATGATGAACCTCAAACAGAACCCAGGTACAATCATAATGATGTTGTTGTAATGATAATGATGCTGGTAAAGCTGATAGTGCTGGTGACTTTGGTGGTTCTGATGGTGATGATTATCAGAATTTGTGGAAGATCTCCATGATGGCAATGGTAGTGCTCTGTCCAAAAATGAAGGCTCCAACAATTACAGTAATCACACCCCCACACAGTGCACACCACCCTGCAGACAGGGAGAGAGAGGGAGAGAGAGACAGAGGAGAAAGAGATGGGTGCAATCAGGTCCATTCATGAATGTCTACAATAGTAATGCAATAGTATGCAATTTATTGGACCACAACTTCAGTTAACTCATGTTTTGTGGGCAGTTTGTGATTCAATTCAACACCACCAGGTGATCTCATAACTTCAAACTACTCCACTCACCTGACTATGGGCGACACAGGCTCTGACTGCATAGTGAATACCAGGCAAAGCCCTGCAACACACATCTCAATGTTAGTTGACACAAGTTTACACAAACACAGGATCAGCTCAACACAGGAACGCTTGTGATTCACAAACAACCTCAGACACACGCCTACATACACACACACACACACACACACACTTTGTTTCATACCAGGGAAGATAAAGATGAAGAAGGCACTGATTCCTCCAATAACGCTGATGACCTCACTCATGTCAGGGACAAACATGGCGATGAGGAGGGTGACTGTGATCCAGATGACAGTCAGAATCACTCTGCAGCGGTTCTCAAAAGAGCGTGTGACCCCACCGCGCCGGCGGCGACGAATACGCAACATCAGGTCCAGAATGACAGACCTGTGAAATTAACATAAATGTCCACACACAGACTCAGTTACATGGTAACACACAGAAACAACTGCCTGTATTGTCCAAGTGGGGCCCTACCTTCCCAACAGAAGTATAATTGGATAGATGGTGATGATTGAGATTCCAAATAGCAGTCTGGCAATGATCATGACCACATCATTTCCAGGATATGACATCAGAATATCAGCCGCCACTGTGCGCCCAAATGTCAGGAAGCCAAAGATGCCTGAGAACAGAGAAAGGGATATGACTGACAGCCTGCCTTGCCTGGAAGAGAATGCATGGCCAATAGCCAAGTGTCTAAACGCCATCTCCCACAATGCACTAAACAGCTGGACATCAGGTCCTGTTTGAATACTTCCTTGCATCCTTGTCATGCATACTTGAATATTTAAATCCATCCTTGTTTCTTGAGGTATTCACTGCTCAACGCTAAAACTATCCAACTGCTTTCACCAATCCAACCACTGATCAGTGATTACTTCAAGGAAGGAGGGATCATTCCATGGTTGACATGCCAGCTCACCTGTAAGGGTGTAGATGAGCAGGCAGAAGAACATAGAGATCACGGAGATGATCACCCAATGGGAGAGCTTCTTGTTCTCCATGCTGCTGTAGATGGCTATACAGGCCTCATGGCACTGCAACACACAAACACACATTCATATACATACTAATAATACACAAACACACATTCATATACATACTAATAATACACAAACACACATTCATATACATACTAATAATACACAAACACACATTCATATACATACTAATAATACACAAACACACATTCATATACATACTAATAATACAAAAACACACATTCATATACATACTAATAATACACAAACAGAGTATAGGTGTTGTGGCAGTGTAACACACACACACAAGCAAATGCATAACCCTATAGTACAGATACTAACTGCCTCCAGACTTCAAACAGTTAAAAGCTTGTTCTGTACCTGGAAGCCAAAACAGATGGTGGGGACGACGCTGAACATTGAAGCCCATGAATCTATTCTAGAAAACACAGAAGACAGAGAATAACAGATAATCACACACAACATATGCACAAGCATACTCATACTTGCCGAAGAAACACGTGCACACAAACACACATGCGCATACATACACATACTCACACAACCCAACTCACACACTCACTGACCCTTCACTGTGCTCTGGGGTAATGACGGCCGAATGTTCATCCATCATGTAGTATTTGACGATGACAGCCACACAGAGATATGTAGCAGCCAGAGTGCCCAGCACACTGAGTGATACAGAGAGAGACAAAGAGTCAAAGAAAGAGAGGGGAAATAGGGAGTATAAATAACCATGTAGTATCCCAATTTCAAACACACACACACATGCACAACACATACTACACAGGCAAACACCCGCGCTCCAACCGACACACCTGGTGTATTTCTGGATGCCAATCTCTTTGGGGATGGAGAGAGGGAGGATGAAGATGAGGCACATGATGAAGAGGTGGAAGCGTTGGTCTGTATACCAGTGGTACGGCATCTCGCCCTCAAAGGACCCCGTCACCGTCTCATACAGAGACACACACACTGGAACACACACAGGAAACAACAGGATGAAAACACCTAATGGAAAACCCTCATAGACGCACGTTAAAACATATTCAGGACGTTGGTGGTTCTATCGGTATACCAGATAACCGCATCCATTTATATCTGTGGCTACAGGGCCATTGTGGGAATGGCGTGATGCTGTGCCAATGCTGGCCGGGACGTTATCACTCACGTTTGTCCAGCTGGTCCTGCACCACCACCAGGAAGGCCACAGAGATCATGAAGAGGTTGAAGCAGAAGCAGACCTCACACAGCTGGCCGATGGCTCCCCCACACACCTCTCGCACCACGTCCTGATAGGTGTTCTTTCTGCTGATGGACGAGGCATAGCCCAGGATGATCAATCCGCTGATCAGGAACACCAGTGACACCTGGGGGTGGGGGTCGGGGTGAAAGAGAGTGTTTTGCAGTACAGATATCGTTATGTCTGAGCATGTAAATGGTTCCAGCGCTATTCTCCCTTCCTCCCTGAATTGAATCCCTAAAATTGTTTGGATAGGTGATAGAAGTTTGACAGGGAGCTCACACTTGGCAGTTTAAATGCAAAACATGTTCCCCATCAATGATACAGTGAGAAGGAAACCACTAGAATAATTGTGTGTCATAACCCTGATGGATTAAATCATCCACCAATCAGACACATACAGAAAGAAGCACACATGCACACAAACACACACACGCAGGCCTTCGTTGTGGGTCCTGCTGCTATTACAGTATACATGCATGGGCGCCTGCCCGGCTCTTGACCCATGAGCCCTTCATTAGAGTTAGCCTGTGAAAAGATGCATCTCATTCACACCAAGGAGAGGAAATTCAACAAAGCATGCCTAGGCCATGGGTGTATGCCGCCACACACAGGCAAACACACACAGGGGCAGACTGGGACCAGAAATCAGTCCTGGCATTTCTAACACACCAGATCATTATTTTCCTTGAGGCCCACACACTGGTCCATTTCTTTCCTTGAGGCCTCCACACCGGCCCATTTTTTCCTTGAGGCACCCATTATTAGTCAGTTAATTTTACGCAAAAGAAAAGTAAAACAGGCCCACTGGGCTAAAAATGGACCAGCCCATCTGGCATTTGCCTGATATGCCAGAAGACCAGTCCGCCACTGTGACACACACACACACACAAACTAATATGAGAACATTTCAGTATTTACAGGATGAAGTAAACTCATTTTGACTTTAATGAAGGGTGCAACATGGTGCAAGGGTGCTATGACTTCCACAGATTTCCCATAGTGTATGTTTGATTGAATTGACACCTAGTTACAGCACGTCTTGATTGTGTGGACAAAAAAAGTTTTCTGTTTTATTACTTTCCTTTTTTTTAGAACAATCCCACTATTTTGGTTCTCGATTTATTGATTGCGCTCACCATTTCAACGCTGATGGCTGTATTCACTCCTCCCGCCTTCTCGAAAAGCCCACGGGAAGTTAAGCAGTCCCGCGCCGAGGGCAGATTTGAGCATGATGAAGATGGCACCGAACGAACCGAGCCGTGGGGGATCCGCGTGCGACGCAGACCTCGCCAACAGGCTGATACTCTCACGGGCAAGTTCTTCCATGTTTGGCCACACAGGTCACCGTCCTTGTCCGTCTTTGCAGTACAGTTTGCTGGGGTCGGGATGGCAGATGTTACCGGTGCGCTCCAAAGCGCTTCTGCCTTCAAGCGCGTCGAGCCTCAAATAGCAATAGAGTGTGAGGAGATTAATTTAAATGAAGTGTCGCTGAAGTTTCCAGTCCCATCGAGTCCTCAGCGTTATGGCTTCAGAAAGAAAAAGTCGGCATTCATACATTTTTGCTACATAAACTGTATATATAGGCCTACCCTAGGTGACCGCTCTTTCTGTCCACGAGGCTTCCACGCGCCATAATTACACAAGAGAATCCGAGGTGGACTCAAATAAAACAGCCAACACATTTCACTCTGAGGTGACAAATATGATACCAGGCTGCGACCGTTAATGTGTGTGTGTGTGTGGACTGGGACACCTGACATCCCACTGGGTACAGACTTCAATTCAACGTATATTCCACGTTGGTTAAACGTAATTTCATTGAAATGACGTGGAACCAACGTTGATTCAACCAGTTTGCCTAGTGGGATAATATGTCCTGTTTAGTGGTTATCAGCTCTTTGTCCAGTTCTATGAAAAACGGTGGCTGGCAGCGGCACGTATAGGGAGAGGAGCGCGGTGCATAAAGGTGCATGTGCGTAAAAGTGATACTAGCGACATTCCTCTAGAATTCGGGTTAACTCAGACTACACAGAGGCCCACTGAGAGTAAAATATGCTCAAAGGAATTCGGCACGAGAGTGATTCGTGCCAACAGCAAACAGTATCACCGGAGCACATCATAATGGCCGGAACAGAGTAAATGGAATGTCATCAAACACCTGGAAACCATGTGTTTGATGTATTTGATACCATTCCAGTGATTCCGCTCCAGTCATTACCACGAGCCCGTTCTCCCCAATTAAGGTACCACCAACCTCCTGTGGGTGACGCATGCTGACAGCGCACCTGACAACTGCTTATTTGGATGATCTAGTCTCCCGAAGCTATCCTTGCTAAATGAAATTAGTTGTATGATCAGCAGGTAAAACCTTTGTGATTTACAAGTACAACTTGTCAGTTTTGACAGATGGAAAACCCTCCTTGTTTGTAATGTAAACTTTAGGATCAGGACCAGGTCAGGGGTCATAGGGTCATCTCTCAGGTGCAGCTGACAAATAGCATGCAGCAGAGGGCTGTAAGTCAATAGAGAATACATTATCTCAGGTTCTTCCTCTTTCCCTGTGTTTGGTATGTAATGTACCTGAGAGGAGAAGATGCAGGTGCGGTCTGGATCTTCAAAGTCCACATCCTCCAGGTCAGGGAGATCCTGTGGAGAGTCAGGTGACCATTAGTCAGGGGTCAAGGCTTTAGTGCTCTAAATTAAGGTTAGAGTCAAGAGCTAAATGATAAGAGTCTGAGGCAGTCTGAGTTTTTGGATAAGACGCTGATGGAGAGGGACTTGATAACAACAACAAAACGTTATTACAGTGTAATAATCACTCTATTATAGTGATAGTGACTGGTAATGCTTGGGTGTGGTGGTCGGTCTGACTCACATCAATACGAAGTGGTGGGCGTGGCTCCAGGTGGATGGTCTCCAGGTCCTCTGTCTCCTCTAGCTCGGTCACCATTGGTCCAGGATGGTGCTCTACGACAGGGCTGGGTAGGTTACTTTCTAAATGTAATCTGTAAATTACCTGTCCAAAATTGTAATCAATAACGTAACTTTTGGATTAACCAAACTCAGTAACGTAATCTGATTACTTAACTTTTTGGATTACTTTCCCTTTAAGAGGCATTAGAAGAAGACAGAAAGGATCCATCAAATGCATTTGGTGTGTCATCATTGTGGTCTCTGACTTGTGGTCAGACTCGCTCAGGTGGAACAAATTTAAACGTGTGCCTTTTTCAATGATGAGTTGAATGTCATTGAGAAATAAGAAAGGTGTCATAATGTATTTTTTCACACACATCCTTTCTAAATTTAAAAGTAAACCAAGAAGTAATCATAGAGTTTTTCAAAAGTATCTTCAATCTGATTACAATATTTTTGCTGGCTATGTAAATTATTCCATTTACAGTTGTTTTGTAATCAGATTATATGTAACTGATTACATGTAATTAGTTCCTCTCCAACTCTGCTCTATGATCACCTCAGCTGTCTGAGACTTTGGCTGGCCATGTACTGACCACTCTCTCTAACTTCTCTCTCTTTGTCTGCCTTTTTTGAAGATGCTCTCTCTCGCAATGCTACTGTACCTGTAGACTTCCAGTCATTGTGCCAACACTAGTTAGCATTGGCTCACGAAACTACGGCTACTTCCTTCATACTACATGCAGAGACATAAAAATGGTATCCATGAGTTCATCTGACTCTGGGTAAGTAGAACAAGGGCTTAAATGCCATTATCTCACAGTCTCAGTACTTTATTCTGCTGCTGTGCTTGTTCTCCCTCTGGCTGACCTCCAACCCTCTTGTTGCTAGCTCTCTAGCTGATCTCTGTCCGGATCCTCTCTTTCCGGTTGCAAATGTATAAGAGAGCGTGTGTGTGTGTGTGTGTGTGTGTGTGTGTGTGTGTGTGTTTGACATATACACTACCAGTCAAAAGTTTGGACACACCTACTCATTCAAGGGTTTTTCTTTATTGTAGAACAATAGTGAAGACATCAAAACTATGAAATAACACATATGGAATCATGTAGTAACCAAAAAGTTGTTAAACAAATCAAAATATATTTTATATTTCAGATTCTTCAAATAGCCACCCATTGCCTTGATGACAGCTTTGCAGACTCTTGGCATTCACTCAACCAGCTTCATGAGGTAGTCACCTGGAATGCATTTCAATTAACAGGTGTGCCTTCTTAAAAGTTAATTTGTGGAATTTCTTGCGTTTGAGCCAATCAGTTGTGTTGGAATGGAAGACCCAGAGTTACATCTGCTGCAGAGGATAAGTTCATTAGAGTTAACAGCCTCAGAAATTGCAGCCCAAATAAATGCTTCACAGAGTTTAAGTAACAGACACATCTCAACATCAACTGTTCAGAGGGGACTGTGTGAATCTCTGCATGTGTATTTCCCACCGTAAAGCATGGAGGAGGAGGTGTTATGGTGTGGGGGTGCTTTGCTGGTGACAGTGTCTGTGATTTATTTAGAATTCAAAGCACACTTAACCAGCATGGCTACCACAGCATTCTTCAGCGATACGCCATCCCATCTGGTTTGGGCTTAGTGGGACTATCATTTGTTTTTCAACAGGACAATGACCCAACACACCTCCAGGCTGTGTAAGGGCTATTGTACCTAGAAGGAGAGTGATGGAGTGCTGCATCAGATGACCAGGCCTCCACAATCCCCCGACCTCAACCCAATTGAGATGGTTTGGGATGAGTCGGACCACAGAGCGAAGGAAAAGCAGCCAACAAGTGCTCAGCATATGTGGGAACTCCTTCAAGACTGTTGGAAAAGCATTTCAGGTGAAGCTGGTTGAGAGAATGCCAAGAGTGTGCTAAGCTGTCATCAAGGCAAAGGGTGGCTATTTGAAGAATCTCAAATATAAAATATGGTTACTACATGATTCCATATGTGTTATTTCATAGTTTTGATGTCTTCACTATTATTCTACAATGTAGAAAATAGTCAAAATAAAGAAAATCCCTTGAATGAGTAGGTGTGTCCAAACTTTTGACTGGTACTGTATATCCTACAGTGCATAAAGTTTCACTTTGCATCTTTTATTAAGGTTTGCATTTTTCATTCAACTCTCCTATTTCTGTCTCCAGTGGGATGCAGGTCCCTCGGGATCGGAAGAACCCCTTGTTCACCATCTGCACGCGTGCGTTCTTCTTGTAGGGAGCCTCCAGGGGCTTGTCCACACGCCAGCCTTACATAGACGATGAGAGAACAGGCACCTGCCTACCCCTTTCCTGGTGCAGCAGGACAAAATGGTTCATCAATCATTGACATCAATAATGGCCAGGAGGAGTTCTAAGTGGACTGGCAAAAATGAAGGTACATCTTCAGAAAGATTATGGCCCAGAGAAGAGGCTTTGTAAATACTTACCTCCTTATTAATGTTCAGTGTAAGGTTCACAGCCTTGTCATCACGTAGACACTTTGGGCTCATACCCCTCCCTGAGGTGGAACGCTGCATCATAAACCCTTCCTTGGTCCTCACGCTGTGTATATAAAACACTGTGATTGGCTAATGCCATCATTGGCGGTAGTAGCGTCCCTGGAAGCATATTTTACGACATGATTACTGGTTCAAAACAAGCCCTACCCCGGATGTAGCCTACCACCTCAGTTGCTACATGGCAGCAGTGAGTGATGAGTGAGTCTCGTAGACCTTTGTTGGAAATGTGCTCCCTTTTACATTGGGTTTTGTATTTGGGCCATGTCTTTAGAGCAGGGGCAATAGACCAGCATCTGTTCGTTTAGCCTTTGACCTTTTTGGCACAGAGTTAAGGCTAAGGCACTGACTTTCCCATGTTTACTGCAACTCATATCAGATGAGAATAATACACTGTGGTGCAATTATGTAGGCCTAGGCGGATATTTGATGTCCCATAGCTATGCATTTGATTTACCTCCGGTAATATGCGCTGGAAATAAGAGGAACGGGACACCGCGTCCAGCTCGGTTTGAGTGAAGCTTCGCGTCCGCATGCTCGTGTTGCCCCCTTCTGTCTTGCTAATGTCACTGCACTAGCGTGGAACAACGTGTTGCAACGGTAAGCCAAGATCTAGATGTCTTCATAGAAAGCTAAGCTTTTCAAATAGACCTCTCAGTTAAAAAGGTTCGCGCAACTCTCACTATGACGTCAGTTGTTAAAAAAATATTTTTGTTCTTCAGTTGAACTTCAGGGCTCATCTGTAAAAGAGACCTTGTTCTCAGTATGACAGTATGACAGTATAAATAAAATATGGCTCTGGCTTGCACACCCAATCATGAGAGGAGGGCGGTCGTCTTTTGGTGTTTCACCGTTCCTATGGAAACAGAAAAGCTTTACCGGAAAATAGTTGATAGGGAGTTTATAACAAGTTATTTCAACTGGCTAATACGTAATCAAAAACTGTTAACTAAACAAGTAAAAGTAGTATATAGTAGTAGTAATAACTTAAAACTATCGACGATGCATCCTATACCCCTCGAATCCGGTGAGGTGGAAGAAGAGAGTGGCGGGGACTCCAGGACGACCCTGCAAGCTGGAGATGCAGAAATATTGCTGGACACGATGTCAACAACTTCCAGTAATCATGGTTAGACAGTTCACTAAAAATATAATTTAGCATAATAGTCAGCACGTGGCAACATGTTAAATCAACCCATGTGTCTAGCCATGTCTAAAGTTATCCTCCTCTCTCACTTCAGAGGAGGAGGCCTCCACGGCGAACTGCAGCCCCCTGGCAAACGTTATCGAAGGAGAACGTTCTGTGTCCTCACAGACAGAAGTTGACAAACTCATACAAGCCCAACAACAAGAGAAAAAGGAGAAGGACTCAGGTCCAAGGTCATCTTAAAAGCTAGGACTTGGCTATCAGTAGTCTACTAGCATTCTTGTTAATTCTGTCTAGCATTCTAACTAGTGACGCTTTATGTTCCTCAGAATGACAAAGACATTTCTGAAGGACCACTGCAAGCAAAATAAACTCTACATGACACCTCGATTGAATGACACACTGTATTTGCACTTCAAAGGTGTGTGTGGAACTATTGTTGTTGTTTATGGATGGTTTAGATATATTGTGCATGAATAATTTATAGAAATTCACATAGAATTGTAGGTGGAATACAACTGCACTGTTAGTGTTCTTGTAGTATTCTAATGTTATTTGTTTTATGTTTTGTGTTTTCCCCTCTTAGGCTTCTCCACCATAGAGAATCTGGAGGAGTACACAGGGCTGAAGTGTCTCTGGCTGGAGTGCAATGGGCTGCAGCGCATCCAGAACCTGCAGGCCCAAACAGACCTACGTTGCCTCTTCCTCCACCAGAACCTCATACACAATCTGGAGAACTTAGAACCACTCAGCAAGCTCTGCACCCTCAACGTCTGCAACAACTACATACGCACCATCAAAAACATTGGTGAGTCTGTCCTCACTCTATGTACCACACCTATCAGGCTATCTCAGTGCGTATAAATGTGTCTCCATCAATCTGATTTGTGAGTATTTTCCCAGCCTGCCTGCCTGATCTGGGCACCCTGCAGATAGCCCATAATAAGCTGCAGACAGTGGGAGACGTGGAGCATCTGAGTCAGTGCCTCTCCCTCAGTGTACTGGACATGTCCCACAACCTGCTGGATGACCCAGACATCCTCACTGTGCTGGAGAGAATGCCTGAACTGGTGAGAAGATATGCTCACAACCGGCTCACACAGATGAACGATACTGTATGCTAATGGAGATCATATCATCTTTATTCATTAGTATGCCCATGCTCATGACACACTGACTATAACATGCTAATACTCTTGCTTCATGCTGATAATATACCCAAGCCTGTGTATGTGTGTGATTACACCCTTGTTGTTCCCTCCTCCTCAGCGCGTGCTGAACCTGATGGGAAATGAAGTGATAAAGAAAATCCCATACTACAGGAAGACTATGATCATACGTCTAAAACAGCTCACGTACCTGGATGACCGACCTGTGTTCCCAAAGGACAGGTGCATTACCAGTTGGTCTCTATTTGCCTGTGCATGTCATACTTATGGTTGAATCATTGTGTCGTCTGTGATGTTGGTCTTTGGTTGCTGTATGATTATCATGTGGTTGCGGTATGAAGGGCGTGTGCGGAGGCGTGGGGGACAGCGGGTCCGGAGGGGGAGCGCAGGGAGAGGGAATCGTGGCAAACGCGAGAGAGAAGGAAGATCCAGGAGAGTCTGGACGCTATTGCAAACATCAGAGACCAAGCCAGAGAGAGACTGCGACTCAGAGAGCTGCAAGAGAGAGGTACGCACACACACACTCATATCCACACACACAGACACACACACACACACTTGCACACTCCTACACACACGACGTAGAGAAGGTTTGATAAGGGTGTGTTGACCTTTTCTAGGGGAGTGTGAGACCACCACAACTCCAGAACTTGAGAGCCCCAGTGAAGAGAACCAGAGCCAGAATCAGAGCCCGGGCTGGGAGGAGAGGATCCAGGCGTTTGTGGAGGACAGTCTGGAGGCCCATGAAGAGTTCCTACAGACACAGAGAGAACAGCCAGAAAAGGAGGAGCTATGGAATGAACAGCCACAGAAGGAGCAACAACTAGAAAGAGAGGATCCGAAGAGAGATCAGCTAGAGAGAGAGCACCAAGAGGGAGATCAGCTAGAGAGAGAGCACCAAGAGGGACATCAGCTAGAGAGAGAGCACCAAGAGGGACATCAGCTAGAGAGAGCGCACCAAGAGGGACATCAGCTAGAGAGAGCGCACCAAGAGGGACATCAGCTAGAGAGAGCGCACCAAGAGGGACATCAGCTAGAGAGAGAGCACCAAGAGGGAGATCAGCTAGAGAGAGCGCACCACGAGGGACATCAGCTAGAGAGAGAGCACCAAGAGGGAGATCAGCTAGAGAGAGCACCAAGAGGGAGATCAACTAGAGAGAGAGCACCAAGAGGGAGATCTGCCAGATGGAGAGCAAGCAGCAGAAGAAAGCTTAAAGGAAGAACTGTTAGATGTAAACCAGTCAAAGAGAGAACAACTACAAAGAAGGCAGAAGTTAGAGAGAGAGCAGTCAGTATGTGGCCAGCCACAGTCTCAGACAGCTGGGGTGATTGTAGAGCACGGTCCTGGACCAATGGTGACCGAGCTAGAGGAGACAGAGGACCTGGAGACCATCCACCTGGAGCCACGCCCACCACTTCGTATTGATGTGAGTCAGACTGACCACCACAGCCAAGCATTACCAGTCACTATCACTATAATAGAGTGATTATTACACTGTAATAACGTTTTGTTGTTGTTATCAAGTCCCTCTCCATCAGTGTCTTATCCAAAAGCTCAGACTGCCTCAGACTCTTATCATTTAGCACTTGACTCTAACCTTAATTTAGAGCACTAAAGCCTTGACCCCTGACTAATGGTCACCTGACTCTCCACAGGATCTCCCTGACCTGGAGGATGTGGACGTTGAAGATCCAGACAGCACCTGCATCTTCTCCTCTCAGGTACATTACATACCACACACTAGGCTGTAACTATGATTACCCAAAAGAAAGAATACCTTTAGCATTTATTGTACAATAGTCAGCAGGTATATTCCAAATACACACAATTAGTCTCTCAATTAGTCTCAAATACTAATATTTTATTAGGTCAGCACAGAAGTGTACAGAGTTATTTGGGTCAGCTGTGTTGTGTCTGAATTGACCACCTGTGTTTCCAGCGAGTATTCCGGCCAAAGATAGAGGTAATTTCAGCGGGACAACAACGATGAAGACCCAATCATACATCAGATTGGGACAGTGTGGACCACAAAGACCACACCCACCTCAGATCCATGCTCACATTCACTGTTCAGAGTCTGTGGCAACACGTTAAACAAATCGCCCACCAATCACCTAGTAGCATTGGACCCAGAGGCGGGGGATGCCCCAGAGCAGGTGATATCAGAACCTCAGGGAGAACCCAGACAGAGGCAGAGCCCTGAAGCCAGCAAACCACGTTGTCTCATTGAGGAGCTGGACTAACCCTGCAGAAGGTTGTGATAGCATTAACAACACTAGGTTTATGTGTTTAATCTGGGAAAGCCTTGTTTTGCTGAAGACAGGTACAATGTAAGCACAGAGAGCTGCTATGGAGCACAGAGATAACTGAGTTATTTCGCAGCCACTGGTTTACACCCAACACATTTTCCACTCAAAACAATGTTTTTGGGTTGGGTTTTTTGTTAGTTATTCGTAGCTGTTCTGTTACTGGTTATACTTTATATTCAGTATTCTCAGGCTCAGTGTTCTAAATGAAATGTTAATGAACTGCATTCAAGTCCATTCCAAGATAATCCCAGGCAGATTATAGCCAGGGTTCATAAAATAAAACGTTATAAATACAGTATGGTGAATTTGTCTCATTGCTTGTTACACAAATACTTAAAATATACCACTAGGTGGCACTTAAGTACCAAATGTGCACCTCAGATATGCAATAGACTGGCTCGTTCTTACAGAAAATAAAACATAAAAAAAACAAAAACAAGTTTAGAAAATAGAATAATTTTGTCATACTGGCCCCCCCAGTGGGAATCGAACCCACAACCCTGGCGTTGCAAGCGCCATGCTCTACCAACTGAGCTACACGGACTCTCTCCCGTATCATTTAATCTACCCGGGCCTGAGGGTGAGATAACATGGCCCAGTGCCCAGGTCAAATACTGGTGACAGGGAGACTAGATCATATATTCTAGTAGATTGGGTCTTTAAATAAAGGTACCAAAAAGAGGATTATCCAAAAATATATCCACCTGTCTCCTCATCTCTCTTGTCATACCCACACGCATGAACAAATGGGATTGTCTACTATTCTCTAAATATTTATTTCTGTTCATGACCATGTTCACATCCTAATTCACCATCTCTTCATGTTTCCATTCCTCCTCCCCCCTGCCCTCCCCTACTCTGACACATGGCTAGGATGTGGAGTGTGTGTGTCCTGGGCTGTCAGGAGGGCATGGAGGGATGCTGGGCAGGAACAAAGACAGATTAGATTGATCTGCTCATGACCTTCTGTTATGAAAGGGTTTAAGAGCAAAGATTACAAACACACACATGTACAGGACACACACACATTGCACGTTACATGCTACACCATACATATTCTTGTTAATATATTTTATTACAAATTAACACATGAATTAGCAAATCTCCCTGTCTGGATTAATCAGCTGTGTGTCTGATTTCACATTTTACAATTGAATGAAACAAAGCATGCACCCCTTAAAGCAACTGCTCTAAGCAACCTCACATTAAACTATGAAAACAAACATGTATCTAAGTGAAGTGCAGCTACTGTTATCATTTTTACATTATGATGAAACATAACATAATAAATCCACAGGCACACTGTGTAGTAGTGATGGCTATTCCATGCCCAGTGTCCACACAGGCAATGAAATAATCCATGATTGGGGAATAAAGGGATTTAGTCAGGTAGTGGGGTGAGTAAAATACATTTAACAGTTTTATAGCTCATATCAAAAACACATAAGTGGATATATGTGTAGGGTGGCCCAGCCCCTAGAGTTACTTATCAACTGTATACAAGGATTCCTCTGTGTTGATCTCACCAACCCCCGTTGTTGCACCTCTGGGTAGCAGACGTTCTGTTGTCTTTACAGGTCTGTAGGTCTGATATCTGATCTGAGGTAATTTTACAGTAATGCTTTTGGTCAACAACTCAGATTCTGTATCCAAACAACTCAGACATTATAAAATGTCTTAGATTCATTGTTCTTTCTATTTTTTGTTCCTGAACTGCTGTGGTGAGATACTCTATCTTTCTTTCTTTCTCCCTCTCTCATGAGCTATGTGCCATGGCTCAAGACATAGTTTCTTTGTCTCTCTCTCTCTCTGACCATGCCAACAATAATGCTTGTTAATGCTTTGTAACTTAAGCTTTATGCCTTGTATGTGAATCCATTCATTTTATAAAGTTATTAAATATTACTTGCTTTGATACTCGCTTCTCATAACCATTATTTGATCTTAGCATAATACTTGATTGCACATGGTTTAACTATAGTCTCTTGCATATTGCCATTTATCTTATGGAGTCCCCACTACACATGTTACATATAAAAACAGAGTTCACACAACATGTAGATTAAAGAGCAACTCTATCAGTAATGTCAGTTCTTCACTCTGATAAACGATAGGTGGTATTCAGAAAATTGCACAGAGAGGTTGACATAGAAATGTTATTTTACATAATATGCACAATAATGACGTCCATAACGCTTGGGAGTGTTTTCTTGCGTTTCTGTGTGTGTGTGTGTGTGTGTGTGTGTGTGTGTGTGTGTTTACATACATGTACATTCCTGTGTGTGTATGCATGTTGGAGGAGGTACGCATTTTGGAGTGAGGGGTTGTGTGCTTGCGTGTGTGTTGGAGTAAGGGGGTTTTACAGGTGTGTGTTGGTTAATACAGTGGGGGAAAAAAGTATTTAGTCAGCCACCAATTGTGCACGTTCTCCCACTTAAAAATATGAGAGAGGCCTGTAATTTTCATCATAGGTACACGTCAACTATGACAGACAAAATGAGAAAAAGAAATCCAGAAAATCACATTGTAGGATTTTTAATGAACGTATTTGCAAATTATGGTGGAAAATAAGTATTTGGTCAATAACAAAAGTTTCTCAATACTTTGTTATATACCCTTTGTTGGCAATGACACAGGTCAAACGTTTTCTGTAAGTCTTCACAAGGTTTTCACACACTGTTTCTGGTATTTTGGCCCATTCCTCCATGCAGATCTCCTCTAGAGCAGTGATGTTTTGGGGCTGTCGCTGGGCAACACGGACTTTCAACTCCCTCCAAAGATTTTCTATGGGGTTGAGATCTGGAGACTGGCTAGGCCACTCCAGGACCTTGAAATGCTTCTTACGAAGCCACTCCTTCGTTGCCCGGGTGGTGTGTTTGGGATCATTGTCATGCTGAAGGTCCCAGCCACGTTTCATCTTCAATGCCCTTGCTGATGGAAGGAGGTTTTCACTCAAAATCTCACGATACATGGCCCCATTCATTCTTTCCTTTACACGGATCAGTCGTCCTGGTCCCTTTGCAGAAAAACAGCCCCAAAGCATGATGTTTCCACCCCCATGCTTCACAGTAGGTATGGTGTTCTTTGGATGCAACTCAGCATTCTTTGTCCTCCAAACACGACGAGTTGAGTTTTTACCAAAAAGTTATATTTTGGTTTCATCTGACCATATGACATTCTCCCAATCCTCTTCTGGATCATCCAAATGCACTCTAGCAAACTTCAGACGGGCCTGGACATGTACTGGCTTAAGCAGGGGGGACACGTCTGGCACTGCAGGATTTGAGTCCCTGGCGGCGTAGTGTGTTACTGATAGTAGGCTTTGTTACTTTGGTCCCAGCTCTCTGCAGGTCATTCACTAGGTCCCCCCGTGTGGTTCTGGGATTTTGCTCACCGTTCTTGTGATCATTTTGACCCCACGGGGTGAGATCTTGCGTGGAGCCCCAGATCGAGTGAGATTATCAGTGGTCTTGTATGTCTTCCATTTCCTAATAATTGCTCCCACAGTTGATTTCTTCAAACCAAGATGCTTACCTATTTCAGATTCAGTCTTCCCAGCCTGGTGCAGGTCTACAATTTTGTTTCTGGTGTCCTTTGACAGCTCTTTGGTCTTGGCCATAGTGGAGTTTGGAGTGTGACTGTTTGAGGTTGTGGACAGGTGTCTTTTATACTGATAACAAGTTCAAACAGGTGCAATTAATACAGGTAACGAGTGGAGGACAGAGGAGCCTCTTAAAGAAGAAGTTACAGGTCTGTGAGAGCCAGAAATCTTGCTTGTTTGTAGGTGACCAAATACTTATTTTCCACCATCATTTGCAAATAAATTCATAAAAAATCCTACAATGTGATTTTCTGGATTTTATTTCCTCAATTTGTCTGTCATAGTTGACATGTACCTATGATGAAAATTACAGGCCTCTCTCATCTTTTTAAGTGGGAGAACTTGCACAATTGGTGGCTGACTAAATACTTTTTTCCCCCACTGTACATGCTCAGTCCAGTAAAACACAAGACTCACAGAGAGCCTATAGCAGTCTGAGGGAGATCAGGGCTACATCCTGAGCAGGAGCAGTAAAGAGATGCATGCTGAGAGCAGAAGCGTGGTGTAGGCGGGTCCAAGGTGATGCGTGTGCCCTTTTAGAGTTTCTTGATTGGTCTGGTCTGACGTTGGTGGGCTCTGTGAAGGTGGCACGGGCACTGTATTGGGTGCCAGTGTGGTGCGGCTGGCACACATGTCATAGAGGTTTCCAGAAAACTGTGTCTTCCTGGACTCTTGCCTCAGAGACTCCCACACAGCCGCTGCATCTCCAGGACAACCGGCAAGTGCCGCATTCGCACACACATGGAACGCGTCCCATGACCTGCAAGGGGGCAAATATGACAACATGAGAACTTGAGTGTGGTTTGTGAGGGAGTGTGTTTTTTGAAAGGAAATGAAAGGAAAACTAAGGAAATCTGAAGGTTGTGAATGAGGGACGTGTAAGGGAGTGTGACGTGTGTGTGTGTTTACAGGTGTTGGAGCACATGTTGGGTGACAGAAATGTCAGTCTGATTCTGTATGAGTGACTTGGTCTGAAAATGTGATTTAGTTAGATTCACATTTACAACAGTTATGTGTGTGAGGAGATGGGAGAATATGCGAGGAGAAAAAGCTGGAGTGATTCAGAGTAGGTGTGAAGTTGGAGTGGGAGAGAGAGACTCACCTGCAGACTGTGTCAATGTCCTGTGTGCTCTGCTCTTTCTGTGTGTCACCCAGACTGTCCCCCAGAGTGAGGAGACACTGAGCAAAGCTCTTGTAGATGACGCCACAGGAGCTAGGGAGCGCAGCAGCCCAACACACAGGTGCCAGACCTGATTGAGGGGATGGAGTGAAGAATATCAATGTGAATTACAATAGATAGATAAGCTTCGTTATCCACTGCTGTTAATAGATTACTTTTCTTTTTTTTATTGTCGTCTGGGGATTTTAGCATCGGAACAAGGTTGTTCATCAGCCTGCATTATGTATTACAGAGTTACATCACGTGTGTGTGTGTCTTTGTGTGTGTGTGTGTGTGTGTGTGTGTGTGTGTGTGTGTGTTGTGTGTGTGTGTGTGTGTGTGTGTGTGTGTGTGTGTGTGTGTGTGTGTATAATCAATATGTGTACACACATTGGCAAACATACAAACAAACAACCACATCATCACACACAAACACACACACATTAGCTCTGAGAGAGGGTGGAGAAGGAACATGAAGATTAGTATCACCACAGGGGGAAGGTTGGGGTGAATACAACACACTCTACACATGAATCTCTTGCTCTTGTCTCCTAGCACGACATGCATGATTTCTCTCTCTCTCAACGTAACATTCATATAGCCTTTAATCATATAACCCTCATCCTCAGCACAAACCTCAGTGGGATAGTATTCTCCAGCTGTCCCACAACTGGAGAGACGAGAGTGGGAGGGCACACACACACATAAACATACACACACTGCGCTGTTCGGAACAAGATAGAACAGCATGTATTTCATTAGGATAAGTGCTTCGTAAACACCTCTCTCCTTCATTTCCGATTGGATTCAGAAAGAAATACCTTTTCACCCATACCATTGCTCTCCTCTCCTGACCAACTTACCATTACTCCATACCAAACCCATCACTCCTGCCCTGCTATCTATGCCATCACTTCAGTTTAAACATATTCTTATTTTGAAGCATCACACTGCGCTCACCACACTAAAGTAACATCACTATAACACACACAGATAGAGACACACAGACATACAATACAAAAATAGATAAGGGAAAGGCATCCTTACAGAGGTAAAGAGCAACAGGCTGGAGGAAAGTCACGGTGCAGGCATGGGACCTCATACTCAACTGGCCCAACTGAGCCCAGTGGAGCCCCAGCACACAATTAATGGCTCTGATCTGATGACGTTCACAGCAGTGTTATAATCCTGGACAGAATGTTGGTGTCTTCTCAGAGTGAGGTGTCCTGTCATTCATTTGTTGGATCAGCAGAGCTCAAGAGTAGAGCAGAGCGTACAGGCAGATCGTAGTGAGTGTTCACTGGATTAACAGAGCAATGGGCCGACGTGCTGCATCCAGGGGATGTGTGTGTGTGTAGGGGAGGGGTGGAGGGCAAGCTGTGGAAAGCTTGGGGGCAACGGACCAGGGACGTCACATCATAGCACACTGGATTAGAGCATTCTCATTTCCGACCTCAGTATTAAGGGCATTTAGTGGAGGTTAAAAAAAACACATAGCACAAACTCACAATGCAGAGTGTTTGTCAATAGTTTGGTAGAGAGATAGAAGAGAGAGCGGAGTTTACAGAACATGCATTCTTACATGTAGGTAAAAAAGAGAGGGAAAATACTCCCTAACACAGACCCATACATTACTATTTCTCAATTAACAGAATTTATTCTGGGTTTATTGAGAATTACTCAGTAAATCTGTCCTATCCACCCGCACACACACATGCTGATACAGTTTATGCCTGTGTGGGGCTATGTCTTGTTTTCTAGGGCAGTGAGGTGGGCTGTGCTGTCCTAGGTTAAATAATCAGACGTTTGGGGAGAAGCGGGCAGATGGATGAGATCCCAGTGATGATTAGAGGATCCTGCCCACCTGGGAGAGACGAGCTCCGATTCACAGCATCCTCTGGGAAACTCAGCCCCCAGAGGACGGGGAGGGGGGGCAGGGTTCAGGCAACATTAGTTACTTACCACACACAGATCATGTATGGAGTTTCCCGCTGCCCCCCGTTCAATGCCAGCCCTTCCTGGTTGAGCCTTTGTATTATATTTTACAGATAGTGTTAACAACACACTTCCCACTGTATGCCTCCTGCTCCACCCTCCCTGCCCCACAGATGGCTGGCGCTGGGTGCATTAGTAGATAAGTCCTGTTTCACATCTGTAGACAGCAGGAACGATATCTCAACAGTAATCTACGGCTTAATACAACCATTAACTTCTGAATAATCTGACTGCCTGTCTGCCTCTGGAGATACCTGCTATGCCCCTCTCTCTCTGTGTGTGTGTGTGTGTGTGTGTGTGTGTGTGTGTGTGTGTGTGTGTGTGTGTGTGTGTGTGTGTGTGTGTGTGTGTGTGTGTCGTACCATCAGAATGACAATCAGAATGACAACCGGAAGCAGGGATTGAGATTAGGACACATGAAATGTATTTTTTGTTCTAAAGACATGCAATCCCATACTGGTCCTATACACAATATCCCTGACTATCTGATTGCAGAATAAGGGTCTCAGCATGGCAGGAAGCTGAGAGAGCCACAATCGTCACACTGCTGTTTAATCTCCCACAGTTCAATGGATGGCATCTTTATATAGATTTGAGGGTTGGTTTAGGTAGGTAGGGACACTATGGTTAGATAAAGCATATGTGCTTTATCTCTATGGTTGTTCCGAGAATAGAGAAGAACAATGGCTAACAATGAAAGGCAAGGACAATAGAATATATAGCACCAGAGAACACAGGGGCTAACCAAATCAACAGGGGCAAACAAGGCTAAACAGGCTTAACATAACCAAAAGGAAGAAATGTGCCACAAAAGCGAATGTAATATCCTTACAAATAGAGGCAAATCCACTTGGAACGATGCATGGCAGTGTGGTCACTTACACAAGTCACGCGATGACCACTGAGAGCTTTGGCACGGGATTGTCTGATAGAGGATTTCATGAATTGTTTGTTTTGTAAAAAATATATAATTCACAGACATTCACGTCAAAACACAGTGTTATACTTTAATCTTGTTATACTCTTTAATGACATAGGGTTTCCTCTTGCAAGTACCATGATATGAGAGGCAGCTGAGTCATGCACATCGTTTTTTGGAATTTGATTAATATTATAGAATTAAGAGGCAGTAAGGAAGAGACAGTGAAATTATTAGACATGAGTGGCTACACTACGTAGATACTGTGTGTGGTGAAAGCGAGAGAGAAAGACAGGATAGGGAAAGGGAGAGAGAGTTGTGTAAGTTTGATTGACAGGCCTAGATTAAGTCATTACATAACTCTACTGGGACTGGGAGTAGAGAATAAATCCAGATTGACTCTCTCTCTCTCTCTCTCTCTCTCTCTCTCTCTCTCTCTCTCTCACATAATTTCTGTACCCATGTCAGCTAAAAAGGTACATTATTTCGGTGGCAAACATTTGAAAAATATACATATATACACAAACTGCATAGTCAGTCATCCAGTTTACACACATCATTGATCTTAAAACTCCAAAATAACTAGCAATGCAATGTACACAGAATATTCACACACACCCGTTATACAAACTCTCTAACAAACATACACACATACAGGTTGCCTATCCTGGGAAACAGCTCTGAGCTCTCATGTGAGCCGTGTAAACCCTCAGACAAACCCTTTGCTAACCAGCAGTGGAGCCTCAGAGTGGTCTGGTCAGAAGACTGAGGGTGCATATCAATACTCTTACTTCTCTTACTTGGCCTCCTCGTCTCCTTTCCTCTACACTGTTATAATTTGACATCCCTCATAGTGTTTTTGACTGTCCGGTGCTTTTTAATCCATACCAATTAAGGAGGTGTCCATTAAACCTTTTTATGCTAGTAAAGTATATGTCGGATAAAACATTTAATGACCAGCCTGATGGAAACAGAGCATTTTTCGGGAAACTTTCCAAATGTTGACAAAACTCAATACGCTAGACATAGTGGGATCTTTTTGTGTCGGTAAAATGAATTGTGCGGGATATGTCGATGGAAACTTGGAGTCACGCGATGACATGTTGTGAGGTCCTCCCACTACGATTTGGGAAACCATGCAGTTTATTAGGCTACAGATTAAATAAATTATGAAGAACTTCACAGGGTGGTGAAAGTGCAAGGTGATGAGCTTGATGCGCCTTTCCAATAAATATCGAGGGTCTTGTTACTGTGACATGATAATCGCTGTTTGGCTGCCGTTTGACAAATAATAATAATCTCACCATGTAGGCTATACGTGAGCTCTAACCAACAGCGCTAAAAGCACATAAAGCTATCGCTATATAACGCAACGTAGTTTGTGAGAAAACCATCAGTAGTACGTTGCAAAGCTAATCACATCTCTATGATAAATGGATTTGAATTAGTCTTTGCTAAAGATAAGTCACTCACTAATAGATAGAATCTACCACAAAAGAATACAATAGAAAGTAACAATAAAGATTCTTAGAAATGTGCAGTTTACTGATGCTAAGTGACTCAGGGCTGGGGCGAGAATGCATAAGGTCCCATATAACAGAGGAAGGTAAGATAGTGGACCATGATCGGCCAAGGGAGATGCAGAAAAGGTGACCGATAGGGATGGACACTAGACAGAATGGGAAGGGGAAAGTCCAGTGATATTGATGTCCAAGCTGTATTGTAGTGCCATCTACAGTCTCTGTATAGTGCTGCAGGTCTGGTGAGAGGATTAAAACTTTATTTTGAAAATGAACTCCCCATACCAGATATTCCTTAATGTGAGCTAGTCATTTGATTTGATTTATTAGGATCCCCATTAGCAGACACCAATGGCGACAGTTAGTCTTACTGGGGTCCGACGCATAACGAAAAATACATTTCAGACAAAATACTTTACAATTTACATTTCAAAACATTAACATGTAGTGTGTGTGTGCATCTATCAGTTACACATACCTCAGTACAAACACACAACAAGTAGGTCACATGGGGGAGAGGCATTGTGACATCAGGTGTTGCTTTATTTGTGTTTTGAAACCAGGTTTGCTGTTCACTTGCGCTATATAAGATGGAAGAGAGCTCCATGCACTCATGGCTCTTTATAATACTGTAAGTTTACTTGAATTTGTTCTGGACCTGGGGACTGTGAAAAGACCCCTGGTGGCATAAGTGTGTGTGTCAGTGCTGTGTGTAAGTTCACTATGCAAACAATTTGGAATTTCCAACACGTTTCTTATAAAAACAAGAAGTGATGCAGTCAGTCTTTCCTCAACACTTAGCCAAGAGAGACTGGCATTCATAGTATTAATATTAGCCCTCTGATTACAATGAAGAGCAAGACGTGCAGCTCTGTTCTGGGCCAGCTGCAGCTTAACTAGGTATTTTTTTGCAGCACTTGACCATATATGTTAGGCCAATAATCAAGATAAGATTAAGCCATGAGTCTAGATCCTTATGGTGTTCGCTTTAGTGGATTTCTCTAAGAGAATGTCAGTTTCAATTGAAAAGGTAAATATAAATTATAGACATCAACTACATGATATGATCCAACCTACTGAGCTATACCCAAGAAATGAGTGGATAACTGATATAACACTCATGCATCAATTTAAACAGATAAAGAAACAACTCAGGATATATTATTTCATAATGAAATTTACTTCAAATTGATATGGTTTAAGTTTCAGAACAGTCATCACATGACAGTAATTGCTGTCAGGTCAAAGTTCAACAGTCAGAGGTTAACATAACATCCATGCTTGAGTAGCAACTCTGCAGATACTGTATCAAACCATTTGTGAGGAGAAGGTTGAGACACGCAAGGTCACAGTGAACATTTAGGTGGTGTAAAAGCCTTACAATCAGATGGAGCCATGGATCAAGACAGGTCTCTGGTGGGAAATAGGCACCTCATAAGCACACATACTTCCATGATGCCAAGCACATCTTTCCCACAGTCAGAGTCACAGAGCAACCTTGTTTTGGAGGATGGCCTCTGAACTGAAAAGCTGGTGTTCAATATTCTGCAAGGAGAATTCAACTGCAGACTGACATACAAACACAAACAGCTTAACAACAAAACAATGGCCTAATAATTCCCCCATCCCCCATTTAAAATGTTCTATGTCGAAAGTAGGCTACAGAGTTGCAGCCAGGAGATCCACAAGTACGCATTCGCCAATGTTTTTACACTCCCCTAAAAGGCTGCTTGCACTTAGCAAACACATGGGTGGACTAAATTGGGTAATGTTTTATAGGCAACTATGGGATTTTTACTATCAACTAACTAGCCAAAAATAGCATTAGTAGACGAAAAAGTAGCTATCTCCTCTATTGAAAATAAATTGTCATCGCTTTCGTACAAAAGAGGGTTTGCTCTGTTCTCCACGGACCCGATTCATCTCACGTTAGAGTCTTAGGTCGCGACGGTCTTTAGCTATCCATCCTTTGGGTGGGAATTATTGTCATATTTTCTTTACCGCTGCTCCAGCGCACAGCAAACGGTCCCGCTCGCGCACCTCCTCCTGTAGCTTGGCCTCCGTCACGCGCAGCTGGCGGATGGTTGCGTTCATCTCCTTCATCTTAACTTCCATGAGTGCGATGATGTCCCGCTGCTCGTTCAGCTTCCGAAGCAGTTCGGCCGAGGTGGTCCCGGTGGTCAGCGAGTACGCGTGGTCCAGCGGGTTGCTGACAACGCTGTAGTACTGCTGGACAGCGGCCGCGGCGTCCGCAGGGGTTTCGTCGCCCCCGGCCAGGTCAGTGGAGCTGGAGACGACTGCAGTAAAACAGGTCGCGTCACCCTGCGCGGGTGGATTTACAGGTCCGAGGTATTCGCCGTCCGGGCCGATCTGCACCACGATAGGGCCACCAGTAGCAGCTGTGTCGGTGACTGCATCGCTCTGAGCGTTCTCAGCGGCTATCGAAACAACGTTGGTGATGACAATGCTGCCTGGACTAGGGGCTGGAACAGGAGCCGCCACAGACGCTTTCCTGTTCCTGCCCCTTCGGTTCTTGCGTTCATTCACTCCTCTCAGCGGGAAGAGCGTCGGTACTCGAACGGTATAGGTCTTTCTGCCACCGGGAAAGTGTACGCTACAGACGCGGTGTCCCGTAGTGGGTTGGAAGGTACTAAAACAGCCGCTCACCCCGGCCCGGGAGATGTTCTTGAGCCAAATCTCCCTTTGCGTGGTATCCTTTGGAAATGTGTAGAACCGCAGCGCTCTGTCCCGATGAGAGTTGTTGTAGCAGCCAGGGACACAGCAGGTGAATCCAGGCATGTTTATTACAACGAAAATCTGATGACAAGTTTATCTATTGAAGTTGTATCTAATTTATTTTTGTTTCGTTCTTCCTCGCGTTGTTATCAAGCCGATCGGCCTCGAAAGCGGAACTACACGTCCCGCAATGCTTACAACTTCCTGTTTTGTGTCCTAAGCAGGCAGCCCTCAAAAGATGACATTTTGTTTAGTGTTGCGCACATTTAATATATTTTTTAGACGTATTTGTGTATAATGTCTCAGAAGTGTATTATTTTGATGGATGTTTAACTATTGTATCAATTATTACTTCTTTCCAAGCAAGCGTGAATCGGAACTAAGAACAAATAAACTACAAGTCCCAAAATGCATACCGAATATATTTTCCGCTTCGCAAAAATATCATCTCGCGAGTTTTCACTTGAATTTTAAACGCGGGAGCCAACCGCTAAAAGGTAAACACTAGCTAGCAAGCTTAGGATACTATCATACAATAGCACATTAAAACATTGTTTTTCCACATAAAAAGGCGACACTAATCTAACGTATCATGACACCACTCGGTAAAATTGCTTGATTGTGTCAGTCAGTGTATGATATAGCTAACTTTAGCTTAGCTTGGATAGCTTGCTAGGCTAACTCGTTAGCGAAGTTAACTTTAAACACGTTAGTCGCCTCGCTTACTTACTTTCAGAAGTAGTAAGCTATGTGTTTATTTGCATTAACGCTAGCTAGTAAGTACTAAGCCAGTAGTTAGCTAGCTAGTTAATTGACATGCTGACAGCTTTATTTCCAGAATATCGATGACGTTGACTTCTTCTGTTTCGACAGACTGAACGTTATGCCATGGATTCTGTAGATGAGGACGTGTCTGCTCGGATTCTCCTGCAAAATGTAATTCATACGGAGTCCTCCAGGTCCCCAATTACCCGCAGGTAAATCAACACTGTCGAAAAGTGTCACCCACGGTACCTACTACTATATCAACTAAACTTGCTTTGGCTAGCGGTTGTCTACTGTTAGGTTGACAGGCTCTCGCTTGTCGACTGTGATATCTCAATTTTAGTGGAATAAGCCATGTGTGTTATGTCCTCTCTAGTGCCTCCCAGGCTCAGTTCCAGTCCCCGGGGTCCAGAGTCAGACGTAGTATCAGACTAAGGAGGAGTGATGTTGGGGCCCTTACCCCACAGGAGGCCCTCAAACAGAGCATCAAAAAGAAGCTTCGTGAGGTCAGGTTAAGCCGGGTGTATACTACGTGATTTTGGCCCCAATTTGAGCTGTGCCAGACACGTTTTTGAGATCGGAGACAAAATCCCCATGTCCTTGCCTACTCTGGGCGCGCGGACATTACCTACGATCGTTTAATGTGAACGGGTCAGAGACGCAATATGAGGGCTACCGATCCTGTCTTTGAACAGTCCCAGACGTCCCGATATTTTCAAACATGTTTGATTTTATCTGCACAAACTCTGTGTGTAGTGTGACATATGCAACGAGAATATTTGAGAACTGTGATCAGCAAGATGATGACGTTGTATCGCATCACCCAGAACTCTCGAGCAGGAGCGATGACTACTACTAGTATGCGTTTGTACTTGCTAAAGTGTCAATTTGTTACAGCTCTGACAAGCGCTTTACACACAATGTTATTCAATAAAAATGTATTGGCTAGATATTTCAACTCTGTATGGCAAGTGTGAATCCTCACGTCCAAGTGAATAATCTTACGTCCAAGTGAATAATATTGTAGTGTGTGACCCCCCCCCCATCTTTAGTTTGTGCACCACTATGTTGGCAAGACAAACAACTACAGGAAAGACGGTAGTTTAATGTGTGAGGCTCAGTGATGTTAGGATTTTTAAAGTAATGTAGTGTCCGCCCGGCATTACTTTGGATGTCATTCTTTCTGTCCGTTTGTCTGTGTAGGGCAGAGGGACTGTTTTAAACAAGGCTTGTGTTGTGTTGAGTTCATCAGCATTTGTCTTTTTTCTTACAGAGCACTTCCAGGTCTTCCCTGCCAGTGCCACCCAGTAAGAGGCGGACTATATCAGAGGGAGTCAGGAAGATAAACACGCCTGCACCAGCCACAGCCTCACTTCTCTATGACGATGACATCACACCTAGATACCTACTCAGGGGGATCCTGCAGACAGGTGAGTGTTGTCATGTCACAGTGAGAGAGTGGGGTAATATGTATGTTTATTATATGCTCATCATGGGCACATTATGGCCTGTTGTTCAGTGATCTTTGTCTTGTTGCTTTTCTGTCACCTCTCTGATTGGTCAGAGCCGGAGACATCCCTGCTGGTTCAGGACTGGCCAGTCAGGAAGGAGCCAGAGCTGCCCTCCACAAACTCCGGTCTTCACAGCAACCGCCCAAGGTATGCTGACAGAGATGGACGATATCCTCAGAGGTGCACTCAGGACACACAGCCCTCTGCATTATTGGTGTGGTGATGTGTTTGTGCGTTCACACCTTGTTTTTGTGTGTGTCTACTAGTACAGGGCTGTCTGAGTTGGATCTCCCTGACATGACCACCACAGTAAACCTGTCAAATACGGTGAAGGGACTAAGCAGGAAGCGACCACGTCGGAGTCTCAACATAACAGCATTCAACAGGCAGCTTGAACATGGTGAAGGTAAGGTCAAGGTCGGCACTGTACAGTTTGTGCGCATGGTTAAGTTTGTGTGATATCTGTAACTGGAGCATGTTCTGAACGTGTTAGAGAGGGCGTGATTAAGCATACTGGTTAACTGCTCTATATGAGAAGATATTTTCTGTTCGGCTCATTTTGCCCCACTGACAATCCCACTTTTCATGGTTTCAGGTTTAAATCAAATACAATTTTATTTGTCACATGCGGCAAATACAACGGGTGTAGACTTTACCGTGAAATGTTTGCTTACGAGCCCTTCCCAACGATGCAGAGTTAAAAAAGAATAATGCAAATAGTAACACAAGAGGAATAAAATACACAACAATGGAACTACAGTTGAAGTCGGAAGTTTACATACACTTAGGTTGGAGTCATTAAAACTAGTTTTTCAACCACTCCACAAATTGCTTGTTAACAAACTATCGTTTTGGCAAGTTGGTTAGGACATCTACTTTGTGCATGACACAAGTAATTTTTCCAACAATTGTTTACAGACAGATTATTTCACTTATAATTCACTGTATCACAATTCCAGTTGGTCAGAAGTTTACATACACTAAGTTGACTGTGCCTTTAAACAGCTTAGAAAATTCCAGAAAAGGATGCCATGGCTTTAGAAGCTTCTGATAGGCTAATTGACATCATTTGAGTCAATTGGAGGTGTACCTGTGGATGTATTTCAAGGCCTACCTTCAAACTCAGTGCCTCTTTGCTTGACATCATGGGAAAATCAAAATAAATCAGCCAAGACCTCAGATTTTTTTTTTTGGACTTCCACAAGTCTGGTCATCCTTGGGAGCAATTTCCAAACGCCTGAAGGTACCACGTTCATCTGTACAAACAATAGTACGTAAGTATAAACACCATGGGACCACGCAGCCGTCATACCGCTCAGGAAGGAGGACGCGTTCTGTCTCCTAGAGATTAACGTACTTGGTGCGAAAAATGCAAATCAATCCCAGAACAACAGCAAAATACCTTGTGAAGATGCTGGAGGAAACAGGTACAAAAGTATCTATATCCACAGTAAAACAAGTCCTATATCGACATTACCTGAAAGGCCGCTCAGCAAGGAAGAAGCCACTGCTCCAAAACCGCCTTAAAAAAGCCAGACTACGGTTTGCAACTGCACATGGGGACAAAGATCGTACTTTTTGGAGAAATGTCCTCTGGTCTGATGAAACAAAAATAGAACTGTTTGGCCATAGTGACCATTGTTATGTATGGAGGAAAAGGGGAGTAACTTGCAAGCCGAAGAACACCATCCCAACCGTGAAGCACGGGGGTGGTTTGCTGCAGGAGGGACTGGTACACTTCACAAAATAGATGGCATCATGAGGAAGGAAAATGATGTGGATATATTGAAGCAACATCTCAAGACATCAGTCAGGAAGTTAAAGCTTGGTCGCAAATGGGTCTTCCAAATGGACAATGACCCCAAGCATACTTCCAAAGTTGTGGCAAAATGGCATAAGGACAACAAAGTCAAGGTATTGGAGTGGCCATCACAAAGCCCTGACCTCAATCCTATAGAAAATCTGTGGGCAGAACTGAAAAAGCGTGTGCGAGCAAGGAGGCCTACAAACCTGACTCAGTTACACAAGCTCTGTCAGGAGGAATGGGCCAAAATTCACCCAACTTATTGTGGGAAGCTTGTGGAAGGCTACCCAAAACGTTTGACCCAAGTTAAACAATTTAAAGGCAATGCTACCAAATACTAATTGAGTGTATGTAAACTTCTGACCCACTGGGAATGTGATGAAAGAAATAAAAGCTGAAATAAATCATTCTCTCTACTATTATTCTGACATTTCACATTCTTAAAATAGTGGTGATCATAACTGACCTAAGACAGGGAATTTTTACTAGGATTAAATGTCAGGAATTGTGAAAAACTGAGTTTAAATGTATTTGGCTAAGGTGTATGTAAACTTCTCACTTCAACTGTATATACAGGGAGTACCAGTACCAGATCAATGTGCAGGGGTATGAGGTATTTTAGGTAGATACTGTATGTACATGAATAATAATAATATGCCATTTAGCAGACGCTTTTATCCAAAGCGACTTAGTCATGCGTGCATACATATGGGAAACCCACACCTTAGACAAGCGCCGTGCTCTACCAGCTGAGCTACAGAGGACCAGGCAGGGTAAAATGACTAGGCATCATAATAGATAATAATAATAATAAGAGTAAAATAAAGAACAGAGTAGCAGCAGCATATGATGTGTGTGTGTAGTATTGTGAGTGCATATAGTCACTGCAAGAAAGGATCAATGCAGATAGTCTGTGTAACCATTAATTAACTATTTAGCAGTCTAATGGCTATTTTAGCAGTATTATGGCTTGGGGGTAGAAGCTGTCTTGGAGCATGTTGGTTAAGAGTCTGATTATGGATGTATTCGCTTTCTGATAGAATTTTATGTTTGTGGATTCCTTATTTGCAGACGGAGAGGGTGAAGGTGGCACTGCAACAGAAAAATACCTCTCATCCCAGTCTTCTGCCTCTCCAAGGTAAAGAGCTGCAAATGGGAAACATTTATGCTCTCTCATTGAATTTCAGTAGTGAATGTCAGAAATGTAACTGAGGGTGTTTTCTCACACATTTTGTAGCTCTATCACCCTCTCTCTGAAAACACCCTTTGTGGACGTTCGGACTGAGAAAATGGGGATTTCAAAGGAAGGTAGCAAATCGTAAAAAAATTAGCATTGAGGAGTTTGACAAGGCCCTACAGAATCGACAGGTGGCGATGGGTGGAAACACTGGTAAGCCCCTTCCTCTGCATCCTCTCATCCTATCCCATTTATTCCCCCTTATATCTCTGCTTGTCTTTTGTTCTGTGTATTATATTGTTTGATATGTACTTAAATTATCTGGAACAATATGAGATTGAGACTCTTATTTAAGACCACATTTTGTGTGAATAGTAGAACTTAAACCTAGTTCTTCCACCTATTTCTCTTCCCACGCCCACCTCTCTCTCCCTGTTTTTCAGAGCTGAGTGTTAGGGAGGATCAGCAGGGTCTCAGTGAGACTGTTCGGTCCGAGGGGTTCACCTTGGGACTCAGTGACCTCACCGCCCCTGACATCACCCATGACATAATCACCAGCAACACGGCGCTCTACGCCCTGCCTGTTGACACAGCGACAACCTTCACTATCGCCACGCAGGACAAAGACACCATCACAGGAACACAGATCCAGCGAGAAATGGGAGGAATGAAGGATGAGGAGGAGAATGATATGGAGGAGGTTGGGGAACAAAAGGAGTATGAGATGGAAGTAGACAACAAAGATGGAGAGGATTTGGCTGGAGATGCTGGGCAGAGAGAGGAGTCCAAATCACAGACAGAAGAAGTAGACGAGGTAGCTGACTCCCGGACAGAAGAAGTAGAAAAGGTAGCTGACTCCTGGACAGAAGAGGAAGCGGTAGCTGAATCTCGGACAGAAGAAGAAGGATAGCTGAATCTCAGACAGAAGAAGAGGTAGCTGAATCTCAGACAGAAGAAGAGGTGGCTGAATCTCAGACAGAAGAAGATGTAGCTGAATCTCAGACAGAAGAAGAAGAAGAGATGGTTAAATCTCAGACAGAAGAAGAGGTAGTTGAATCTCAGACAGAAGAGAGGAGATGGCTGAATCTCAGACAGAAGATGTAGCTGAATCTCAGACAGAAGAAGAAGAAGAAGAAGAAGAAGAAGAAGAAGAAATGGTTAAATCTCAGACAGAAGAAGAGGTAGCTGCATCTCAGACAGAAGAAGAGATGGCTGAATCTCAGGCCGAAGAAGAGGTATCTGAATCTCAGACAGAGAAGAAGAAGAGATGGCTGAACCTCAGACAGAAGATGTAGCAGATGATGGGGAGCAGGTATTTGAAGAAGGGCAGGAAAAAGGTTTGACATCACAGAGTTTAGCACACGATGCGATGCACATCAGTCGGAGAGCTTATTGCTCAGAGGGTGGAGTCAAGGTTGCTGGAGTGATGGAAGGAGGGAGGGGCTACAAGAGCATGGGAGCAGAGCTCCATCCTACAGAGACTGGTGAGTCAGGATGGTGATGAGAGCGCGATGTGATAATGAAATATGTGACATTGGCCGACGTGGACAGTATTCCACTTGGCTCAAATACTGCTTGTCAACAAGACTGTTCAGTGTTTTTGAAGTTTGAAAAATAATCTTAGTGGGTCTATTCTATTATTTAATATAGTATTTGTGAGACTGTTTTATTGATGTCTTTGTGTGTGTGTTTGTAGGGTGGGCAGGCAGAAGGTCAGAGGGGGACACTGCTGGTGAGTGGCACAGCGGGCCGGAGGTGGGAGCTAGTGAGAGCGCCAATCCCCGCACAGTAACCCTTAGCAGTGCCCCTCCCTCCCCGTTGCCCCAGGAAGATGAGCTGGAAGGTTTCAGTAGAACAGGCACCAGCCCTGGCAATGAGGAGATGGAGAACTCCATGCCTCCCTTAGAGATTACCCTTGAACCTGAGAACAACGCCCCTCACAGCAGCACGTCATCCCTGCACCCCATCACTGCCCAGAGCCCAGCTGACCATGAGGACTGGGATGATGTGGAAGAGGAGGATGGTATCCAGTGTGAAGGTTAGATCCACAATTGCGCACAATTGGCCCAGCGTCGTCCAGGGTAGGGGAGGGAATGGCCGGCAGGGATGTAGCTCAGTTGGTAGAGCATGGCGTTTGCAACGCCAGGGTTGTGGGTTCGATTCCCATGGGGGGCCAGTATGAAAAAAATATATATAAAAAATAATGTATGCACTCACTAACTGTAAGTCGCTCTGGATAAGAGCGTCTGCTAAATGACTTAAATGTAAATATGCTGTGATGACTAACCCTTTCTTTCCTACAGAGCTGTCTATGAAGACACCTGCGTTTGTCAGAGAGAAGAGGAATGCTCTGCCCATTGACCCCCTGGCCACACCCACTGTTCTCAAAAACCTTCAACCAAGGCAAGTCGCACACAAAGACATGCAATCATTTTAGTAGTAGTACTGTGTGTTTATACGTGTGCTAGCTTGTGCAAGCTTGTGACCTAATCTGTTGTGTTTTGGGGCCTCAGTGTTTCAGCTGGTGCTGCAGCTGCGTTGAAGCCCAAAGCGGTGAGGGGAAAGCGGGCTGGATCAGCCAAGAAGGACCCTGGTCTCCCTAAGAGCTACATCATGAGCGTGTTCAAACACTTCGCCAAGACCAAGGTGTCTACAGATGTCTACCCTGTCCTAAAGGAGATGTAAGAGACTAGACCCATCTTAGGAAAAAGTGCTTATGTTCATTCACTTACACATTAAGTGATATATACATTTAGTGATGTAACTGTCTGTTTTCAGACAGGAAAACATCAGAATGCAACTGTTATTTTATAATTGATGTTAAATTAATTGACGTACGTATTAGTGACAGAATAGAGGACTTACTTAAAGATAATGTATTGATTGATGAATGCATGTATGTATAAAATGGATTTGCCAGAATGGAGCGCTACTTTGACCGACTAGCTGATGACTTGGAGACGTTTGCTGCTCACGCCAAGAGGAAGACCATTGAGGTGGAGGACGTAGAGCTGCTGATGCGGAGGTTTGTGTATAGCTCTGGTTTCATCAGCTGTTTAAGTGTACAGTATGTACTATAATCTCCTTGTCGTGTGTGTGCGGTGCATTCGTCTTTCTCTAACTCTGTTTTTCTCTCCAGACAGGGGTTTGTGACTGATAGCATGCCGGTGAATGTGTTGATAGAGAAATATCTCCCAATGGAATCCCGAAAGCTCCTCATTCCTGTGGCAACAAGTGGTAACTACGTCATTCCCAAACCGAGGAGAAAATGATTGGCCTATATTGAGAATGATCAGCCCAAATCATACTGTTGTGGGCTGATGTTGTATATTTGATTGAATATCTATTAACAGCTGTTCATTTATTATTTGTAGACGCTCATTCAAACACATCCAGGACAAGACCATGTAACCTGGTGTAAATGTGTTGTATTTGTTTGAAGATGGCATTGTGTCTTTTGTTTGTCAAATATCACTGCAATAAAATTGATTTGATTTAATCAGTAGTCTGGTCTAGCGTTGCGTTGGCATTTGTAAGGGCCTTTGGATGAGAAAGGAGACTGGAGTTGAAGCCCTGAGGTTAGCAAGTGCACTTTCTAACCATCAGAGAAACCTGAAAGACACAACCAATACAAGCACTATAGTTTGTAGACACTAATCTAATGCCCTCTGTCCTCATGCTGACCCCCAGTTTTCACAATCGACCCAGCTAATCACATTACAGTCTGAATAAAAAAATAACATTCAAACGGTCGCATTCGATACTCTGTGGTGTAATCATTACGCCGATTCTGTTGCAAAACGTTTAGTAACAAACCCTTTACTCCAAACGGAAAATGCAAACGGACGTTTCTATTGGAAAAATGCAGGTAGGCCCGTTTCGTTCGTTCTGTTTGGTTCTTGGTAAACGGTCAGCTTTCGGGCAGTAGCTCAGTAATCCGTTTGTAGCCCCCCACCGCAGTAAACATAAATATTATTTCGGGGAAGCTCCCAAGCCATCAAGACTCACGCCGTTCGATAGGCAATGGGCTCTCCGCAACACTTCCACCGCCGCGTCTGATGAGAAGCAGTCTGCCTTGTCCAAAGCGGAAAAGTAGCTAGCTAGCTACCGTCGGAGTCTTACAGTGAGCTAAATACCACGCTATATGTAAATTGAGCAAATTTGCTAACGAATTAGATAGGATTACGAGTAGAATCAGGTTTTTAGATACAGAAACTACAGTTATGCTGATGGACTGCCTCTTCTCATTTTGTCTGTATAACGTTAGTTGCATTGTGTCCTGCTACCATGTACCCTAAGGCAAGGAGTCGATAACAATGATGTACATATGTCTATGTTTAATAAAGCTGAATTGCTGATTGTCAGTTGATAAAAATAAAAATAAACTTGAGTTGTCTCTTACCACTAAACTTCCTGGTTTTGAATATATGAAAACATTAATTATCAGCCAATCAGCTGTCCCCTCTGTCTTCCTCTCAGAAGGGCACTTGTTAGACTTGTGTGAGAATAAACTTATTGGAGAGGGGAGGTGAAGGCTCAGTGATTTATGAAAATATTTAGAAAATGATTGTCTAGGATTTATGACTCATCATTACAATTGACTTGTATATAATGTAAAATATTACAATAGCTTTTGGTTGATAGACAAGTCTGAGAGCGCTCACTTGTACATCATCTCAGAGGTAATTCACCTCCGAGAGAGTGCTCTCAATAGGCCTACTTGCAGGGGACTTAGCGAATTGGGGGCCCGTTTAAAAAATGCTGTTGAGGGGCCCCACTAACCCCAAATTGGAGAAGAAAAAAATGATTGTGGGGGGTAGAGGCAGTTTATAAGGTAAAGGTAGAGGAGTGAAAGTATATGCTGTATTTGTTCTTTAATTCCAGAATGGCAATTTAGCTAGCGAGCTTACTGTTCCTAACTAATTTGTCCTGGGATATAAACATTGGGTTGTTGTTTTACCTGAAATGCACAAGGTCCTCTACTCCGACAATTAATCCACAGATAAAAGTGTAAATTGATCTCCTTTCTAGTAATCGCTCCTCCTTCAGGCTTCTTCTTCTTGTTTGGATTTTATATTTCGGTTGGCAACCAACTTTAAGGTGCATTACCACCACCAACTGGACTGGAGTGTGGACCTCAGTTCAACTTTCAATCACCCACGTGGGTACATGCTCCTAAAAACCAATGAGGAGATGGGAGAGGCGGGACCTGCAAAGCGTTAAGCGTCACAAATTGAACCAAGTTCTATTTTAGCGCCTGGCTACGCAGACGCGCGCCAGCGGTGTGGGTGCAATGATTGAATAACATGAATGTGTACATTTACTTTGCAACGCGGGCGGTGTGGTCAGCATGAAGGTTACTGCTCAGTCTGTCAAAGTCGACAGTTTTTTCTTGATTTCATGAAGTGCAATGCGGCATACCAATGAGGCAACTTTAGCTCTATTTTTGTATCTGAAAACAAGCAATTCTACTCGTAAACCATATCTAATTCGTTAGCTACCTTGCTTAATTTACATGTAGCGTGGCATTTAACTCGCTGTCAGTCAATCGTGCTAGCTGGTTGGACGCGGCACTGCTGTAGGCAGACTGCTTCTCCTCAAACGCGGCGGTGAACGCATTGCTGAGAGCCCATTGGCTATCGAACGGCCAATGGCGTGGGTCTTGATGGCTTGGGAGATTCGGCTCCTCCTAGAAACCAGTCCGGGCGTTGCTCAGATGGGCGTGACTGGAATTTTGTCTCTCGGACAACACTGCGCAGACGCATCAGGACAACTTCGTGTAGAAAGACGGATGCTGGGCGAACGCGAATACCTAATTTGAAACCTCGAAAAGTATACTGAAGACAGAATACAGAAGTATGAATAAATTGAGAATACAGAAGTGTGAATAAATTGAGAGTCTTGCTCTGATACCATGAAGTTTTGACCTGAATGTGAATGGTGAGTCTCGCTGCCACGGATTAAACGGCACCGGGAGTCCGACGGAGGCGGGGGACGTCATCACATCAGCAGGTACACGGACATCGCCTCCTAGCACTCGGCGGATCAAAAGTCATCGAGCTAAGCGAAGGTACTGTAGCTGACCACCAAAATATATCCTAGTCACAATAGTGGTTATAAAGAGCTCATCGATTTTCAAAATCCTTATCCAGGACCCCTGGGCTTCTGCCTCCCCAGCCACTGGTTAGTTCATGTTAGCTAACAAGCTAACCTATCTATACTGAACAAAAATAAACGCTACTTTTTCACAGAGTTACAGTTAATATAAGGAAATCAGTCAATTAAAATAAAAGAGGACCTAATCTATGAATTTCACATGACTGGGAATACAGATATGCATCTGTTGGTCACAGATACTTTAAAGAAAAAGGTAGCGGTGTGGATCAGAAAACCAGTCAGTATCTGGTGTGACCACCATTTCCCTCATGCAGCACGACACATCTCCTTCACATAGAGTTGATAAGGCTGGTGATTGTGGCCTGTGGAATGTTGTCCCACTCCTCTTCAATGGCTGTGCGAAGTTGCTGGATATTGGCGGGAACTGGAATACGCTGTCGTACACATCGTTCCAGAGCATCCCAAACATGCTCAATGGGTGACATGTCTGGTGAGTATGTAGGCCATAGAAGAACTGGGACATTTTCAGCTTCCAGGAATTGTGTACAGTTCCTTGCCATTATCATGCTGAAACATGAGGTGATGTCGGCGGATGAATGGCACGACAATGGGCCTCAGGATCTCGTCACGATATCTCTGTGCATTCAAATTGCCATCGATAAAATGCTATTGCGTTTGTTGTCCGTAGTCTATGCCTGCCCATACCATAACCCCATCGCCACCATGGGGCACTCTGTTCACAACGTTGATATCACCAACCCGCTTGCCCACACAACGCCTTACACGTACGGCCAAATTCTCTAAAATGACTTTGGAGGCGGCTTATGGTAGAGAAATGAACATTACATTTTCTGGCAACAGCTCTGGTGGACATTCCTGCAGTCAGCATGCCAATTGCATGCTCCCTCAACTTGAGACATCTGTGGCATTGTTGTGACAACAGAACATTTTAAGTGGCCTTTTATTGTCCCCAGCACAAGGTGCACCTGTGTAATGATCGTGCTGTTTGATCAGCTTCTTGATATGCCACACCTGTCAGGTGGATGGATTATCTTGGAAAAGGATAAATCCTCACTAACAGGGATTTAAACAAATTTGTGCCCAGAATTTGAGAGAAATATGCTTTTTGTGCGTATGAAAGATTTCTGGGATCTTCTATTTCAGCTCATGAAACATGGGACCAACACTTACAAGTTGCGTTTATATTTTTGTTCAGTGTATATATTGTTCTGCCTAGCCCTTGATCATGACTCTCAGTTCCATTACACATAATAAGAGTCATTGGACGAAGGCGTCTTCTGTAGGGGGGAGTTTTGTTAAGATCCCCGTCGCTCGGTCTGAACATTAACATGCATCGCTTGCGGTAAGGTTTTGGAAGCATATGAACCTTATCTTTCATATCAGCGAGAAATAATTTTCAGAAAACAAAAGGTTACATTTATACAGACCTTGATAGGGTTAGTGTTCCCACACTGCCATATCTCCATGTTACAGCGCTTGTTTACGGAAAACAAACTGAAGACAAAAGGCGACCACCTGTGCTAATTAACAATCTAGCATGCTCCGGACACCTGTGTGTAAGCATAACTTGAAGTGTAGTGGAAGTGTAGGATGGAAGCACCCATACAGTGGGGGAAAAAAGTATTTAGTCAGCCACCAATTGTGCATGTTCTCCAACTTAAAAAGATGAGAGAGGCCTGTAATTTTCATCATAGGTACACGTCAACTATGACAGACAAAACGAGAAAAAAAAATCCAGAAAATCACATTGTAGGATTTTTAATGAATTTATTTGCAAATTATGGTGGAAAATAAGTATTTGGTCAATAACAAAAGTTTCTCAATACTTTGTTATATACCCTTTGTTGGCAATGACACAGGTCAAACGTTTTCTGTAAGTCTTCACAAGGTTTTCACACACTGTTGCTGGTATTTTGGCCCATTCCTCCATGCAGATCTCCTCTAGAGCAGTGATGTTTTGGGGCTGTCGCTGGGCAACACGGACTTTCAACTCCCTCCAAAGATTTTCTATGGGGTTGAGATCTGGAGACTGGCTAGGCCACTCCAGGACCTTGAAATGCTTCTTACGAAGCCACTCCTTCGTTGCCCGGGTGGTGTGTTTGGGATCATTGTCATGCTGAAAGACCCAGCCACGTTTCATCTTCAATGCCCTTGCTGATGGAAGGAGGTTTTTCACTCAAAATCTCACGATACATGGCCCCATTCATTCTTTCCTTTACACGGATCAGTCGTCCTGGTCCCTTTGCAGAAAAACAGGCCCAAAGCATGATGTTTCCACACCCCATGCTTCACAGTAGGTATGGTGTTCTTTGGATGCAACTCAGCATTCTTTGTCCTCCAAACACGACGAGTTGAGTTTTTACCAAAAAGTTCAATTTTGGTTTCATCTGACCATATGACATTCTCCCAATCCTCTTCTGGATCATCCAAATGCACTCTAGCAAACTTCAGACGGGCCTGGACATGTACTGGCTTAAGCAGGGGGCAACGGCTTGCACTGCAGGATTTGAGTCCCTGGCGGCGTAGTGTGTTACTGATGGTAGGCTTTGTTACTTTGGTCCCAGCTCTCTGCAGGTCATTCACTAGGTCCCCCCCTGTGGTTCTGGGATTTTTGCTCACCGTTCTTGTGATCATTTTGACCCCACGGGTGTGAGATCTTGCGTGGGAGCCCCAGATCGAGGGAGATTATCAGTGGTCTTGTATGTCTTCCATTTCCTAATAATTGCTCCCACAGTTGATTTCTTCAAACCAAGCTGCTTACCTATTGCAGATTCAGTCTTCCCAGCCTGGTGCAGGTCTACAATTTTGTTTCTGGTGTCCTTTGACAGCTCTTTGGTCTTGGCCATAGTGGAGTTTGGAGTGTGACTGTTTGAGGTTGTGGACAGGTGTCTTTTATACTGATAACAAGTTCAAACAGGTGCCATTAATACAGGTAACGAGTGGAGGACAGAGGAGCCTCTTAAAGAAGAAGTTACAGGTCTGTGAGAGCCAGAAATCTTGCTTGTTTGTAGGTGACCAAATACTTATTTTCCACCATAATTTGCAAATAAATTCATAAAAAATCCTACAATGTGATTTTCTGGATTTTCTTTCCTCAATTCGTCTGTCATAGTTGTTATGTACCTATGATGAAAATTACAGGCCTCTCTCATCTTTTTAAGTGGGAGAAATTGCACAATTGGTGGCTGACTAAATACTTTTTTTCCCCACTGTAGCTGTATGGAACTGTGCAAAACTGCTACAGTAAGTGTATCTTCTTTATTTGAAGGATTGTTTCTCGCTGATGAGAGATAATGGCCATATCGCAAGTGATGATTTGATGTTTCTAAATGGTAAAACACAGCGTCGGGGTTGTAGTTCATACGAAGCAGTCATGGGGGAAGCTAATGGCTGAGAACTGTAGGGAGTTAGAGAGCTATGGTTCTGCTTATCTCACACGTCTTTGCTGTTCTGTTGTGTAAACTACTCGGCTATCAGCCATAAAACCATAGGTATGAATATCGTATTGTTTTCAAGAATAAGTTTAAACTAACCTGATATTGGCGACACTATCTTCGTTCTGGATTCGGCCAAACTTATCTTTTAAAATGTCCAGTTGCAGGTGGTGCGTTTTGAAGTAATCCAACAATGTGTATGCCGCCATCTTGTCTATTTCAAATCTTCTCTCATTGATCGAAACATGAGTGTCATCATGACATGCGACACTTTGGAGTGGACCCATCTGTCTCAATCATAACCAGGTTCGTTGAAAAATCTCTGGCAACGTTTTGTATAGGCAAACCTGTAACTCCCAGTAATGGATACCAAAAATCTTTGGTTAAATCACATCTGGTGTAACAACCTGTAGCTAATGTGTAGATAGTTGGACAGAGGAGCAGCTAGTTGTGGACGTTACTGGTTATATAACAAGTTCATAATCGAGCAATACATGTAAAATTAAAACAACGCTTAGTCTCTTCAATGTATATAATAATAATAATAATAATAATAATAATTCTAAAACATTTTCTCTGTGTTGCCAGGCAACAGCATACAGCAGACGCTCCCTCTGTGAGAGAAGAGTGGTGGGAGTAGGACGACGTTGGGATGCTTGCGTGTCTGTGTGGTGCAGACCAGACATACAGTGGAGAGGAGTGGCAGCAATGTTGCCTGGTGTTGGTGTGTTTGGCACAGGGAGTACGGCACGGGTGCTAGTTCCATTGCTGCGGGGGGAAGGGTTTGAGGTACGCGCGCTCTGGGGGAGGAGCGAGGAGGAGGCATGCGCCCTGGCGCAGGAGCTGGGCATTCCGTTTCACACCAGCCAATCGGACGATGTCTTATTGCACCCTGATGTTGACCTTGTCTGCATCTACATCTCACCCCCACTCACACGGCAGATTGCAGTCAAAGCCCTGGGTAAGACAACACAAATACATGCATGCACGCTTGTACACACACACAGTTGGGTTTTCCTGCCCTGTGGGAGAGCGTGGGTAATCAATCCCAGTGTTTACACCACAAACGTTGGCACAATGCCTACACAACACTCAGGCAACATACAGAATACTCATAGCACACAAACACTTGACGAGGCCATAGGGAAGCAATGCTTCCACAAACTTACATAAACAGTACAGTCTCTGATGAACACTGATAATCGGTGCATTCCTCTTCTAATCTGTCTGGACTCATACCTCCCATACATCCCTCCCCCCATCTCTCTCTCTCCATGGCTGAGGCTCTCTCTTTTCCTCTTTCTCACTACCTCCCTTCTCTTAGTCTCTATTGAGCCCTCTCTGTCTATCACTGTATTCTGATTGATTTACAATAGTTGGCTATACGCTTTAACTGAATCGTGAGTTTTGAGGTACTGGTAGGTTATGATGTCAGAGGAGGTGAATTGACTGTCTTATCTGGGTGAATTCCTGAGCGTTGACCTCATCTTCCTGCTTTAGTTCCTGCTTCCTGAGAGTGTCTCCACCAACCGGAAGGTCCCTCCCTGCTCTGGGGGAGGGACGTGCTGTTTGCGTGTGTGTGTGCGTGCGGCAGAGGGGTCTGGACAGTATGTACTTCCTCCTGTGTCCGGTCGAATAGTGGACTCCCTGTGTTGGGTGGGGCTTTAAGGTCAGGGCTGAGGTTATATTTGCATAGAGACACACACACACACACACACAGTTAATAGATGGTGCCAAAACCTACATACACACATGGTGGTTGTTGAAGCATAGAGGCATTTTCAGGAACACCTCTTTCCTCTCTCTCTCTCTCTCTCTCTCTCTCTCTCTCTCTCTCGTAGGGATAGGTAAGAATGTGGTATGTGAGAAGGCTGCTACCGCTGTGGACGCGTTCAAGATGGTGACTGCGGCGCGGTACTACCCCCAGTTGCTGAGCATTGTGGGTAATGCTCTGCGCTTCCTCCCAGCGTTCGTAGCAATGCGGCAGCTGCTGGCGGAGGGATACGTGGGTGAGCTGCAGGTGTGTGACGCCCGTGTCTATGGCCCCAGTCTGCTCGACCAATCATACGGCTGGACCTGCGAGGAGCTAATGGGGGGTGGCGGGCTCCACACGGTTGGCTCTACCCTCGTGGACCTGCTGAGTCACCTGACGGGAGCACGGGCGATGCGGGTGCACGGCCTTCTCCGGACGTTCGTGCGGCAGAATGGAGCGATCCGCGGGATCCGCCGCGTCACCAGCGATGACTTCTGTTTCTTCCAGATGCTGATGGGAGGGTCTCATTCTGGTAGCGGGGCGGGGACTGGGACTGGGTCAGGAGTGTGCTGCACTGTGACTCTGAACTTCAACATGCCGGGGGCCTTCGTCCACGAGGTGATGGTTGTTGGTTCAGCAGGGAGGCTGATTGCCAGGGGGACAGAGCTGTACGGGCAGCGCAATGGAGGGAACGGGGAGGAGCTGCTGCTAGGGGACAGCGGAGGGACGGGACAAGAGGTCAAGGATGTCCCCCTGCCACACCTGCGGGGGCTAGGCTCCATGGTTACAGCTCTAAAATATGCTTTCCAGGCACAGGAGGAGCGTCGGTCATGGGCGCAGGGGCCGGTTGCCATGGCGTCAACGTTTGAGGATGGGCTGTACGTGCAGACGGTGGTGGAGGCGGTGAAACGGTCAAGCCGCAGCGGAGAGTGGGAAAGTGTGGAGGTCATGACACAGGAACCAGATCCCAACCAAAACCTGTGTGAGGCGCTGCAGAGAAACAAGAACTGAGTACTCATATTTATATACACACACACACCTACACATACTAATATAAATGACCTACAGACAGCCTCTATGGCCTGTCCTGAGGAGACTGTCCCCTATCAACCACTACCCTCCCCTGCAAGAACCCACAGCCAGGCAGACTGGTGGGCACACCTTCTACTGGAACAGAACTACTGGATGTGAACTCTTCTCAGCAGAGTTGTTGTGTGTGTGCATGCCTGTGTGCGTTTTGAAATATTCCCAGCCAATCCGGCCCTAGTTCACCACATTCCTGTCAAATCAGTGATCACCTTGAAGGAGGACGTGTTAAGTATTCACACTATAGTTTCTCACTGTGCCTCACTACTTCTGCTGATGTAAGAAATGTTTGTTGGAGTTTACATACATGTCATAGATTAAATGTAGGATTATCTCTTACACAAATGTGTATTATGCACATAAACATATATAGTTATTTTTAAAGAGTAACTTACTAACTCAAGAATTTCATTTTAAAAAACTAACTTTTTACGAGAAGATGCGTATCATCATCAGACTGCCCTCACAGCAGAGTTACTCATGCAAACCCCCTTGACTTTCAGTTAGTTCTTATTTGATGTATGTCTTCTTTTTTTTTATCAGTAAGATATTGATTGTTGATCCCATTTTCCATATCAGCATTTCCTGCACTGATAAAATGCTACTACACCCGCTGTGTCTGTGGTAACCGGACAGCTTGTGTGCAAGCCTGTGAATAGAATGTGTCTGACTATATGGTGGAAAGACTGTACTGTATTTATTTCATTTTTACTTTTGTGTTTTACTAAGAAAAGGCTGTATGTTTTTTATTTCAGTAGTATGTGTTCAGCAAGTGGAAATGTGTCTGATAAGCTATAAGAGGTTTGTTGATGGATATTTATAGTTTGTGTTTTAAGTTTTTATAATTTCAGTTTTACTTGGTGTTATCACTGTTACCCGTGTAGCTCAGTTGGTAGAGCATGGCGCTTGCAATGCCAGGGTTGTGGGTTCGATTCCCACAGGGGACCAGTATGAAAATGTATGCACTCACTAACAGTAAGTCGCTCTGGATAAGAGCGTCTGCTAAATGAGTAAAATGTCAAATGTACACACTACCTATGATTTTGTTTTCAGTGGAGGGGACAGAGGCTGTGAAAACGTACCGCACTCACGTTACTTCCCAAGTTAATAAATATCTCACTGTCATATTGCTGCCTCTCCTTGAGTGTGTTTAAATTGACTCAGAATTTAGGCTTTTCAAAAATTACAGGTAAAATGTAAATGTCTTCCAGTTGTGTAAAGTCATCCATACAACATAATGTTAATTGAATGATAGCTCCAATCTTCCCCTAGGAATTGGGGTCTCGTTCAAATGTTGGATGTACAATTAAAGACAGCCCAAAAGTGCACTGCATCACTATGTAGCTAATTTAGACGGGATAGGGGTTTCAATCCTCTGCTTCAGCCTTTCGATGAAGAGCGCCAATACAATAGGTGGCAGCAAAACGCATGTTAGTGTGTCCTTTTCCAGCGGTCAAGCAACTTGCAACCACTGAGGTATAATGCCAGGCATACGCTAGACGATTTTGTCAGGAATTCGCCATGTTTTCGCCGTCCCAGACACATTTTCATGATTGGGGTCAAATCCTCTGAACTTCGGCTAGGATCAGTACATCTGGGACTCGCGTAGTTTGAGCGGGTCAAGGACGCACCGATGATAGCTGTTCTGTTCTCCAGACCCCTGTCAGATGTCCCGAAAATGTTCTGACATGTAAGAAATGTTGGTTGTGCATCTTGTAGCATAAGCAGTGCTATGACGCGATTGGGCAAGGATTGCTGCCAATACGCATTCAGCATGTGACACCAAAATCAAAGACAAGAGTATGAAGATAGGCTAAAACTGCGTATCCAATAGAAATCCCTGATCACACTTGTAGGCGATGTCATGGCGACGTCGGCTAGCTAAGCGCATGTGCAGAAATACGTCATCGGGTCTAACCGTCGTCTCGCGCCGAACTGCGTCAAATAAAAAAAAATGTCAAATCAAAGGCACTCCTTCGATATAAAGTGTTTTTTGACGAAAATGAAAACGTTTCATTTAGTTACTTTCACGAGTTTGGAGTAATAACATGTTCAACTACTTAAGACATTGGCTCGAATCTAGTTTGTGCCTATAGATTTCGAGAAAATTAACAACTAAGGAATAATTTTTCACTTATTTCATTGACTTCTCAAACCCCGTACCCGGCCTGGTCTACCTAGTCTGCTTCGCAAGAGTTCCCGGAAGTCTCACGTTGCGTCTCTGGGTTTAGAAACTGTGCCAAAATGATGGCAAAGATGACAGCAACAACAACATGGACCGAGATAAATCGTAGACAAATTGCTGGAGCAGTGGCGTGAATGCAGCTGTCTTTTCAATGGGCGAGTTCGTTTTACATTGCCCGGTGCCCTGGTTGTGCGGGCATTTGAATATGTTAGACCTGCCCAACCCTGTTGCTGGAGACTACCGTCCTGTAGGTTTTTGCGCCAACCCTAATCTAGCACACCTGATTCTAATAATTAGCAGGTTGATGAGATGAATCAGGTTAGTAACACCTGGGGTTGGAGCGAAAACCTGCAGGAGGGTATCTCTCCAGGAACACGGTTGGGCAACCCTGTGTTAGACCATACCATTGGTCCTTAAGTGAAATCTCCACTCACCTGGGCACCGGGCCATGCAAAATGAACTCCACCAATATTACATATGCGTCCTACCATGACACAAACCCAAAATATAATTTCATATTGTCATTATTATTTAATATCAAGTCCATATTCTGCACTTCCGTCTCTTTTTTGATGTTTCTGCACATAATAATGTGCACACTAATAAAGCAGCTCACTGTTTGTGTGTCAGCATTTTTCCCCTACACAACTGAGAAAAGCAGGGCAGGATCAACAAGTTGTTAAGATTTTAGAAGTGGTGTAGTGTCATAGCCAGGAAGATGTTTGGGGGTGGGGAGTGCTGTGATTTTCTTTGCATATATACAGTATCAGTCAAAAGTTTGGACACACCTACTCATTCCAGGGTTATTCTTTATTTTTACTATTTTCTACATTGTAGAATAATAGTGAAGACATCAACTATGAAATAACACATATGGAATCATGTAGTAACCAAAAAAGTTTTAAACAAATCAACATTTATTTTATATTTGAGATTCTTCAAATAGTCACCCTATGCCTTGGCAAGAACAGCTCAAATAAGCAAAGAGAAAGAGAGTCCATCAGTACTTTAAGACATGAAGGTCAGTCAATACGGAAAATGTCAAGAACTTTGAAAGTTTCTTCAAGTGCAGTCGCAAAAACCATCAAGCACTATGATGAAACTGGCTTTCATGAGGACCACCACAGGAATGGAAACCCACAGTTACCTCTGCTGCAGAGGATAAGTTCACTAGAGTTACCAGCCTCAGAAATTGCAGCCCAAATAAATGCTTCACAGAGTTCAAGTAACAGACACATATCAACATCAACTGTTCAGAGGGGACTGTGAATCAGGCCTTCATGGTCGAATTGCTGCAAAGAAACCACTACTAAAGGACACCAATAAGAAGAAGAGACCTGCTTGGGCCAAGAAACACGAGCAATGGACATTAGACCGGTGGAAATGTGTCCTTTGGTCTGGAGCCCAAATTTGAGATTTTTGGTTCTAACCGCCGTGTCTTTGTGAGACGCGGTGTTGGTGAACGGATGATCTCCACATGTGTATTTCCCACCGTAAAGCATGGAGGAGGAGGTGTTATGGTGTGGGGGTGCTTTGCTGATGACACTGTATGTGATTTATTTAGAATTGGCACACTTAACCAGTATGGCTACCATAGCATTCTACAGCGATACGCCATCCCATCTGTTTTGGGCTTAGTGGGACTATCATTTGTTTTTCAACAGGACAATGACCCAACACACCTCCAGGCTGTGTAAGGGCTATTTTACCAAGAAGGAGCGTGATGGAGTGCTGCATCAGATGACCTGGCCTCCACAAAATAAAAATAAAACCTTGAATGAGTAGGTGTGTCCAAACTTTTGACTGGTAGTGTATATAAATGCCAAGAGTGTGCAAAGCTGTCATCAAGGCAAAGGGTGGCTACTTTGAAGAATCTCAAATATGAAATATATTTTGATTTGTTTAACACTTTTTTGGTTACTACATGATTCCATATGTGTTATTTCATAGTGTTATTCTACAATGTAGAAAATAGTGAAAATAAAGAAAAACCCTGGAATTAGTAGGTGTGTCCAAACTTTTGACTGGTACTGTATACAGTAGGTGTGAGTATGTGTGCTGTAGGTGTGCTGTATACAGTACCAGTCAAAAGTTTGGACACACCTATTCATTCTAGGGTTTTTCTTTATTTTCTACTTTGTAGTGAAGACATCAAAACTATGAAACAACACATATGGAATCAGTAGGTGTGTCCAAACTTTTGAGGTGTTGTGTCCAAACGTTTGACTGGTAGTGTATATATACATATATATACAGACATTACTGAATACATTCTACAGACCCTACTGAATATTCCCTACAATAATTTTACTGCGGCACCTAGAATAGTTTTTGCTCTGTAAGCCAACATTTATTCAATTCGCATTGGGGGCATTTATTTGACCATAGAACATGTTTTAAAACCCACATTGAATGGAAATGTCACTTAAATATGAACATATGAATCACTTAATGTTTAGACAATTATTTTTCATATATCAATAATAAATACGGGTTATTTAAATTTTCTACTATAACGTGGGGGACTTAATTTAGAAGAGTTCAGAAATTCCGTGACCCGGAAGTACCTTTTTGGTGTTGCTGACGAGACGTCTATTAGTTACCACAACCACAAAGTCAAAATGGGCTATATCGTAAAAAAGAATTGGTCTTCATTTAAGGTTAGGCACAAGGTTAGCAGTGTGCTTACAGTTATGGTTAGGTTTAAAATCACATTTTAATAAGATACATTTTAGAAATAGGCGGCCTTTATTACTTTGTGGCTGTGGTAACTAGTGACGACCGACGAGACGCTTATGGGAAGATGGCTCCTAGAAAGCGAAGTGTCGTTTGGTCTTTTTTCAGAGCCGTAGACGAGAAGAAAGTGACTTGTCTGCTGTGTTTGGAGACCGTCCTTCATTGCGGCCACACCACGAACATGCTAAGGCATTTGCGTAGTAAACACCTGAATGAGTATAGTAGCGCAGCAGCATCAAAAGATAGGCGGTCTGGGGCGGCGGACGACAACAGTCAACCAATGATGATTAGCAATGAAGACTATTGTGATGGTATGATTTATATTATGGAGACGTTATCATACTCGAATATCTGGTTATGCGAAAGTAAAGCGTATCAGACTTTCATTCGTCAACCCACGCTTGATGCACAGACGGTGTTTCGCTATTACGTCAAATGTTTCCATTGTGTTAGGCCAGATGCTAACTTAACTAGCTAGCACACATTTGTACCACATAGCATAGACCGGGAGAAACATGCTGATCTACGAACTGATTTGTGATAACATTCCCACTTACTTTTCGGGCAGCATGTCTACAACTTTAGGGTAATTATACAAGCCAAGCAGTGTTGCCAGGTCGAGCTAAAATGTCTAACCTAATGACCTCTGAAAACCTGCCCACAAAATAAATTTGTTTTGCAGCAACAGAGGAGTTGCCACATTTTCCCATGAAAACCTTTTTCATAACTTTATCGAGCGAATTAAGAAGGAATATCTACGTAATTTTGTAAGAAGTAGGTTAAGAAGCGAAATTCGGTTTTCCATCTCCAAGTTTAAGAATGTTGCAAGAGAAAAGATAAATCGCCCTTATTAAACTCTCCAGATCATTTTCCATCAATGGATGTCGATTTAAATTGTTTTGACTGCTATGATTAAAACAATAAGGCCTTTATAGCAATTATAGCTGTGAGTCTTTCTGGGTAAGTCTCTACGAGCTTTCATTTTCCACACCTGGATTGTGCTATGGCCAATATACCACGGCTAAGGGCTGTTCTTTGGACATGGCCCTTAGCAGTGGTATATTGGCCGTATACCACAAACCCCTGAGGAGCCTGATTGCTATTATAAACTGGTTAACAATGTAAAAAGTAATTTTTTTGTCATTCCCATGGTGCACATTCTAATATACCATGGCTTTCAACCAATCAGCATTCAGGGCTCAAACCACACAGTTTATAATTGGAAATAAATCCTGTTTGCGCATGTGCATAACTATAGATACATCTGACAGGAGAGGAGAGTTTGAGTGATGAAGTTGGATAGAGGATCTCAATATTTGTGCAAGAAACACTTGGACAAACGTAAAAAAAACGAATGTTAGGCTTTCTGGCAATTGTGCCTTCATTATGTGCCAGATGGTAAGGCTACAAACTGGTATAAATGGCCTATTTGCGAGATTGACTTGTTATTTCAATAGGCATAGGCTACTGACTAAAATCTGGATTCATAATTGCACTTCAACTTTGCCATGGTTTGCTGATCTAGATGCAGGTAGCCTATAGCCCCTGAAAGGCCAACATCTAATTTCAGGGAATAGTCCACAATGAAACTGACTTTAAATGTGGAGAATGATACATTTGCTATAGAGCTGTGACCATGATCACAACTGATAACTTCCAATTTAATTAACTAACATGGCCATTGACAATTGCATAATACACAAGGCTACAACAAAAAACGGAGTTATAGGCTATTTATTAAATCTGTTTGCCAACTCCAGGTAGGCTACACAAGTGGCACAAATTTATTTGCCATGACTCCAGTGATATTGTAATTTCAACATATTTATTGTATAAAATGCTTGTGGCTTGAATAATAGTGACTTGGTCCCATCTCTGGAGCTAGGTAGCTACAGTCGCTTCAGAAAGTATTCATACACCTTGACTTATTCCACATTTTGTTACAGCCTGAATTCAAAATGGATTAAATAAAACAAATTCTCACCCATCTACACACAATACCCCATAATGACAATGTGATAACATGTTTCTAGAAATTTTAGCACAGTTATACAAAATGTAATAATGCAATATCTCATTTACATAAGTATTCACACCCCTGATTCACGACTTTGCAAAGCACTTTTGGCAGCAATTATAGCTGTGAGTCTTTCTGGGTAAGTCTCTAAGAGCTTTCCACACCTGGATTGTGCTATATTTGCCCAGTTTTATTATTTTCAAAATTCTTCAAGCTCTGTCAAATCGGTTGTTGATCATTGCTAGACAACCAGGTCTTGCCATACAGATTCAAGTAAATTTAAGTCGACTGTAACTCGGCCACTCGAGAACATTCACTGTCTTCTTGGTAAAAAAACTCGTGTAGATTTAGCCTTGGGTTTTAGGTTATTGTTCTGTTGAAATGTGAATTCATCTCCCAGTGTCTTGTGGAAAGCAGACTGAACCAGGTTTTCCTTTAGGATTTTGCCTGTACTGGTTTCTTTTTTATCCTGAAAAACTCCCCTGTCCTTAACAATTACAAGCATACCCATAACATGATGCAGCCACCACTATACTTGAAAATAGTGAGTGGTACTCAGTAATGTATTGGATTTGCCCCAAACATAACACTTTGTATTCAGGACAAAAACATAATAGCTATGCCACATTTTTTGCAGTATTACATTAGTGCCTTGTTTGCAAACAGGATGCATGTTTTGGAATAGTTTATTCTGTACATGCTTCCTTTTCCCCGCTGTCAATTAGGTTAGTATTGTGGAGTAACTACAATGAAAGTTGATCTATCCTCAGTTTTCTCCTATCACAGTCATTAAACTCTGTAACTGTTTTGAAGTCACCATTGGCCTCATGGTGAAATCCCTGAGTAGTTACCTTCCTCCCTGGCAAATGAGTTAGGAAGGACGCCTGTATCTATGTAGTGACTGGGTGTATTGGTACACCATCCAAAGTGAAAGTAATAACCTCACCATGGTCTGCTTTTTATTTTATTTTTACCCATCTACCAATAGGCGCCCTTCTTTGCGAGGCATTGGAAAACCTCCCTGGTCTTTTGTGGTTGAATCTGTTTGAAATTCACTGCTCGACTGATGGACCTTTACAATAGTCTGTATGTGTGCGGTACAGAGATGAGGTAGTCATTCAAAAATCATGTTAAACACTATTATTGCAACTTTATTATGTGACTTGTTAAGCACATTTTAATTCCTCAACTTATTTAGGCTTGCCATAACATAGGGTTTGAATACTTATTGACTTAAGACATTTGTAAAAACATAATTTCACTTTGACATTATGGGGTGTTGTGTGTAGGCCAGTGACAAAAAAATCTAAATGTAATATATTTTAAATTCAGGCTGTAACTCAACAACATTTTGAAAAAGTCAATTGGTGTGAATACTTTCTGAAGGCACTTCATGTAAAATACTCTACATGACCAAAAGTATGTGGACACCTACTTGTCGAACATGTCATTCCAAAATATTGTCCATTAATATGTAGTTGGTCCTCCCTTTGCTGCTATAACAGCCTCCACTCTTCTGGGAAGGCTTTCCACTAGATGTTGGAACATTGCTGCGGGGACTTGCTTCCATTCAGCCATGAGCATTAGTGAGGTCGGGCACTGATGTTGGGCGATTAGGCCTTGCTCGCAGTTGGCGTTCCAATTCATCCCAAAGGTGTTCAATGGGGTTGAGGTCAGGGCTCTGTGCAGGCCAGTCAAGTTCTTCCACACCGATCTCAACAAACCATTTCTGTATGGACCTCGTTTTGTGCATGGGGACATGCTGAAACAAGAAAGGGCCTTCCCCAAACAGTTGCCACAAAGTTGGAAGCACAGAATTGTCTGGAATGTCATTGTATGCTGTAGCGTTAAGATTTCCCTTTCACTGGAAGTAAGGGGCCTAGCCCGAACCATGAAAATCAGCCCCAGACCATTATTGCTCCTTTACAGTTGGCACTATGCATTGGGGCAGGTAAACATTCTCCTGGCATACACCAAACCCAGATTTGTCCAGACTGCCAGATGGTGAAGTGTGGTTCATCACTCCAGAGAATGCGTTTCCACTGCTCCAGAGTCCGATGGCGGTGAGCTTACACCACTCCAGCTGACGCTTGTGTTGTGGAAATTAATCACTATACTTTAGTTCTTCCAGAGTTTTTGTAGAATCAAGATTTGACTTTATTTCAATTCAAGAAAGCCCGTGCTGGTCTGCAGAGTAGCCCCCTCTTCTCTCTCTCTCTTCCCCAGCTATATAGTCCCATTCACATCTCTTCTAGCTCAAAATCCCTCCCTCTTCAGTTTCCAGCTCTCTATCGCTCCGCCCACTTCTTTTGTCTATGATGGCGGCTAAATTCGACTTTCATTCAGTTCAGAATCAATATTAATACAATCAATCAATCCCTTATCTTGCAAAAACACTCATGTTTAGTTTAAACTCTGTTCAACCCCGGCTCTCCCGGGCTTGACCTGAAGACTGATTGTTGGACATGACAGGTCCATACTTAATCTTTCAAACATACACAAACCCCACCCCATCATGCTGTAATCAATCAAGAAGATAGCCAAGGAGAGACAAAGGTTTAGCCTGAACTCTGTCCAACCCTGGCCGCTATTTCACTTTGTTTGAGGAGAGAGGCAAAAGGCCACAGTCTGGTTTCAGTCTCTGATAAAGTAGGACGGCCATGGATTTAAGTAGGAGCGAGCAATTCGACCCTAGGTCAGATTCCCACTTCACCCACACATACACACAGTGAAATTACCCAATTAAGTTATTGTCTAGCAGCAGAGAATTCTAACTATATGTTCGTGATTAACTCAGTTTTATCTCATAGTCCACTAAAAAATCTCCCTCACTTGGCATTGCACATGATGAACTTAGGCCATGGAAACTCATTTCATGAAGCTCCCGATGAACAATTCTTGTGCTGACGTTGCTTCCAGAGGCAGTTTGGAACTCGGTAGTGAGTGTTGCAACCAAGGACAGACAATTTTTATGAGCTACGAGCTTCAGCACTTGGCAGTCCCATTCTGTGAGCTTGTGTTGCCTACCACTTCGTGGCTGAGCAGTTGTTGCACCTAAAGGGGTGTGGCTGAAATAGCAGAATCCAATAATTTGAAGGGATGTCCACATACTTTTGGCCATGTAGTTAGCTGTAAGATAAGGTAGCTAGTCAGACAGTCCTCAGTGGAGTAACTTTTTTTTGCTGGTCTGTTTGTGTTTCAGTGGAGGTAGCACTAGAGGAGCAGCCCCCAGAGCAGGCAGCCTCGGTGAGTGACGCAGACATCGCAAGCGCCATCAACGGCATCCTGAAGGCAGCAGAGGATCATGCTGTGGTCAGAGACAGCGGGGCTGGGATTGTGGGCCAGGGCGGTGCAGGGGCCGCACCATCCGGCCGGAAGTGGAGCTCCGTGTGGACGCACTACGAGCGGTTGGAGGAGCAGAACCGTGCGCTGTGTCTGATCTGCAATGAGAAGATCCAGCACCAGAGCAGCACCAGCAACCTGCTGCGCCACTTGTCCAAGAGACATCCAGAGGCCTTTGCTCGCCTGGAGGGCCACATCAAGAAACAGAAGACCAGCGGCATCCATAAAACATTGCGCAAAGACGGTGACTCAGGCCCCAAACACACCAACCTGACAAGGAGAATTGGAGGGGTTGCACTGAAACAAAGCCCAGGGAAATTTCCAGGTAAGTCTGATGACTGTATGTATGTGTGCATGTCAGTGTTGCTCAAATTGATCCCAAAATACTGTATTCTGTATAACCTGAGCTCTTGATTTCATGCGGTCTTTCCTGTCTCTCTCTCTCTGTAGATGCATTTGATGTGATGGGAGCATGTGAGGGGGAGGTGCGTGTGTTGGAGCGTGAGCGTGAGCTGACGGAGGCCTTGAGGAGGGCTCAGCAGCAGGAGGCGCGGGCGCTGGAGCAGCAGAGGGAGCTCCTGGAGACTCTACGTCGGGCCAACACCAGAGAGGCATCTGCAGAGAAGGAGGCCCTAGAGACCCTGAGGAGAAGCCAGGAGCAGGAGGCCCGCTCCCTACAGAGGCAGAGGGAAGACCTGCAGAGAGAGAGAGTGGAGCTGCAGATGGAGAAGGAAAGAATGCAAAGGGAGAGGGAGGAGCTGGAGTGCTTACGAAGGGAGTCTGGGCAAGAGAGGAGTCCGGTGCAGACAGTGGACCGAACCACTGGGTTGTTCCAGGGGGACGTGGTACAGGAACAGGAGGTGACTATGAGGGAAGAGGTTCTTGGTTAGGGGATGTTTCAGTAAGCCAACAGGACGATACTGTGATGTTCAGAAGTTGACCACCTATCCTATCACCATGCATTCAGACTAACTCAAACACCTCTCTCTTAAAGGTGGGAGATGGTGGTGAATGCACTCAGGAGGGGGTTTAGTGATATAAATACTTTTGTATCTTTTTTTTAATGAAAATAAACCTGTACCATGTCATTAAGTTGTGGAGTTTTTAGTTCAGGAGTATAGTAAGTCCTTGTGCAGAAGACCACCAACCATTAAACCATTGTAATATAGAACAAAGTGACACATTTGAGTTAGGAGTGTAACATATTTAGTCTTTTTTTAAATATATGTATATTTATTACAGAATTCAAGTGTACAATCATTACAATTCATACTTTATTTTCATCTCTGGGAACAGTCCCAACCCCCGACCCCAATCCAACCCCCCTTTCCATCCCAGGGAAATAATAATAGAAGGCTTTAGGTGAAAGGTGCATACATCATGGCATAGAAAACCGCATCTCATTTTAACAGGAAGAAATTAAACGATAGGAGTACAACGCGCGCGTTCTTTCTTAGTGATTATCTGCTTTAAAATTAATTGAACTATTATGTGATGTACTGTATAGGACTGAAGCAAAACATTTCCTTCACAGTACTTCATTTCCATTAGTAGACTTCCATTCATCTCAGTGAGCTAAAGCGTCGCAAACTAAAGTGAGCTTTTGGTCAGAACTTCGATGTATTTGCAGCAATTTCTCCCTCTGGAGGCACTGACTGCCTCATTCTTCCAGAAGAGGGCCAGACCTCGCTTCCATCGGAGAGAATGTGGGTGCTAAAGCTCTGTCCAGTTGTCATGGCACTCGGCTCTGCCCCCCGCAGTCTCTTAACACAGATCCACAGGAACAGGAAGAACCCTGTGGAAAACAGGAAGCAGTGTCATATTAACGAGCAGAGGTGTATCCGGAGAGCGCAACATTACTGAATGTTCAGAAAGAAATACTCTGTGTAGAACAGCCATACTTGTCTGTGGAGCTTGAAACCATGTCAGCAGTTCTCAGCAGTACATTATTGCTATCTGCAGTGTTAGAAATGTAAAATTGCAATGTTCCTGAATAAGCATTATTTAGATTGTTCATCTGTATGTACAGGATATCTTTCACCCCTATGTTACTTGCTTGTTTTCTCACTCTTACGAAAATAAAGTATGCCATTGGCTCCCTCCGATAAGGATGATAGGTTACCCTGCAGTGAGTTGAGGATGGTGAAGATGTATAGGATGACGTGGTTGGTGTAGCCCATGGAGAAGAAGCCCAGCCCCCAGGTGAGGCCCAGGGCACAGGTCAGCCCCAGAACGCTGCAGGTGATGTTGCAGCTCCGCCTCTTCTGCTGCGGCAACATCACAGAGCGCAGCTGGAGCGTCGTTGTGATGACGATGATAAAGATGGTGCCGTTGAAGAGCAAGCCCACTATCAGGTAAGCCACAACAGAGCCGTACTGCACATTAGAGTCTTTGATCCAGCACCTGTGTATCAGAGGGAGAAAGTCATTCTGAGGGCTGGTATGCAAAGCACCAATATGATGTGTTTTGTTAATAAACTCACATTCCGTTATTCAGCCCATAGAAATCTGTACTGACAGCGGCGACTATGGATACAACCAAAGCAGGAACACCTGAGAGGAGACCGATTGTTGAGGCTTTTGATTTTCAGTTTACTGCTGGTCTGTACATATGAACTGTTGTTGACTGTTTAACTGTGGCGTTATCTGTTCTGACAGTGCTGTTCTTACCCCAGCCCAGCAGGCTCAGCTTCAGCAGGTAGTGTCTCATGTAGGTGTTGTAGACCAGGACCAGCAGCCTGTACAGATGCAGGGCCTCCAGGCCCATCCAGGTGAAGCAGCAGAGCAGTGAGTAGTGCAGCAGGGCGGCCACGGCAGGACACAGGCCAGGGGCCATAGAGGCAGGGCCCACAAAGGCCAAACCCATACTGCTCATCAGAAGCAGGTTGAGCAACAGCAGAGATGCCACCAACTGGAGATGGATCAGCATGGCATGGTCAGTAGATTTCCGTCTGAAAGAGAGAAAGATTGTGTGCGTCTGTATGTGTGTACGTTTGCTTTAGAGGTGTTACGCATGCTGCAGGCAGTGACTCAGTAAGGTGATGGTGCAGAAGAACACAGAGATGGCTCCACCTATACAGGTGAGCACACTCAGCGTCCTGACATGGTCCTCACTCAGGTTCACAGCAGGGATCTGTGGGAGCAGGGACATCATGTTGCACATAAAATGTATGATGATTTTAGTATCCTAAGACTATCTGCATACCATTTGCATATTACACTGAACAAAAATATAAACGCAACATGTAAGTGTTGGTCCTATGTTTCATGAGCTGAAATAAAAGGTCCCAGAAATGTTCCATATTCACAAAAAGTGCAGTGGCAATTTTAGCATGTGAATCTTGGTGGGGATTTTGGGGATGCATGCCAGCAAAGCCACTACATAACACAACACTAAACAATACATTAATTGGACTATAACGGTGACAAACGGTGCTCAGAAACTGTTAGGGCCAGCATGGCTACCACAGCATTCTGCAGCGATACGCCATCCCATCTGGTTTGGGCTTAGTGGGACTATCATTTGTTTTTCAACAGGACAATGACCCAACACACCTCCAGGCTGTGTAAGGGCCATTTGACCAAGAAGGAGAGTGATTGGGTGCTGCATCAGATAACCTGGCCTCCACAATCACCTGACCTCAACCCAATTGAGATGGTTTGGGATGAGTTGGACCGCAGAGTGAAGGAAAAGCAGCCAACAAGTGCTCAGCATATGTGGGAACTGTTGGAAAATCATTCCAGGTGAAGCTTGTTGAGTGCCAAGAGTATGCAAAGCTGTCATCAAGGCAAACGGTGGCTACTTTGAAGAATCTCAAATATACAATATATTTGGATTTGTTTAATACCTTTTTGGTTGCTACATGATTCCAAATGTGTTATTTCATAGTTTTGACGTATTCACTATTATTCTACAATGTAGAAAAATAAAGAAGAACCCTTGAATGAGTAGGTGTGTCCAAACTTTTGACTGGTACTGTATATATTTTTTATTTTTTAATCCCAGCCCCTGTCCCCGCAGGAGGCCTTTTGCCTTTTGGTAGGCCGTCATTGTAAATAAGAATTTGTTCTTAAATGTCTTGCCTAGTTAAGTAAAGGTTAAATAAATAAATAAACTTTGGCATCAAAGTCTGGCATTCTCTTGATTTATGGTGCTTTCAAGACAACTGGGAACTTTGAAAAAAAACAAGGTTGAATCATGACGTTAGTGATCTTCAGGTCGGAGCTCTAGAAAGAGGATGGAGTTCCCGACTTGAAATTCTGAGTTGGATGACCGCTCAAAACGTATTTACCCAGTCGGAGCTCGTTCCCAGTTGTCTTGAACTCACTGAAGTCTGAGATTTCCCAGTTCCGAGTTTCCAGTTGTTTTGAAAGCGGCAGAAGTCATGCTAGATTGACAGCATGGCCAATGTTAAATGTTTATCCTTTTAAGCTTGGAAAATAGACCCTTAAACCCCGACTTGGACGACACATCCACTCCGTGGTGAACACTTGTGACTGTGGACGGCTTGGACGAACTACACAAACAAGTGGCCACTGAAAAAAAGGTAAGCAAAGTTCTTACTTAATAGTATAAAGTTTGTGGTTCGCTCCGGGGCCCGGCCTCAGCTGCAGTACACCAAGTAGGTCTCTCCAAATTTAAGAATTAGAAAACCAGAAACTATGGAATATCCGGCGAGAATTTATCCCAAGTCACTAAAAGGGGGAACACTGGGGGAAACGGAGAATCCAGCTGCCTATCTACACGAACAGATGAAACGATGGAGACTGGAACGAGATCCAGAAGGGGATCCACTGATGACAACTTTGTTCCGAAACTCAGTGATAGAGGCCATGCCCCAGCCGGTGAAAAGCAGGCTGGAGGATGTGGTAGGACCAACCTCAAAATCACACAAAGGATTCTGTGACTGTGATACATGCAGGACGAACAAAGACTCATGGAACAGGGGAGAGACATTCAAAGAAAGCTGACTCAACTCCAGCTGGAAGAACTGACAAACAGAGCAAAATGGTATAATGTTTCTGGTGCTGCCCCACACATTACTTTACTAGTAAACAAGGGAATGGAGGCCAAGGATTTGGGCCCCATGATGAAGCGAGCAAAAACAAGTCAATGGAACCCTCAAGGCTAAATTGAATAAAATCTGTACCAGTGCAAAGCTCAATTGGGTGGATGCACTACCACTAGCTTTAATGAGCTATCGCATGCAAACTAACAGAAATACACACCTAAACCCGCATGAAATGCTTACGGGTCGACCCATGCCAGTGCCAGTTCTGAGAGGGCCCTACAAAGGACCCTCATTGGAACAATTAGAGATGGCGCTTATGTAAGACAACCAACTGCTATACATAAAGTGATCTATTTCCAGGAAAAAAGAAGCAGATACTATCACTGCCACTGATCTCTCCTTATGAGGAGCAATCGGTAGCAGTGGCAGATTTATTTTGGGTATGTGGAGAAGAAAGAATTAGAGCCACTTTGCCTATAGGATGGATGGGTGTATGTGCTACAGTACAAATGCTTCAGGAAGTAGTTATATCAGAATGGGAGGTTGTAGAAACATCAAACCAGGGTGCACAGAATAATAATAAAAGGGTAAAAAGAGCGTATGAACATGACCCCAATGTATATTTGGATTCAATAGGTCAACCCAGAGGAATTCCAAATGAATATAAGGCAAGAGATGAAATTAAAGCAGGATTTGAATCAATATTCGTCTGGATATCACCCAACAAAAACCTAGAATGGATCAATTATATTTACTATAATCAACAGAGGTTTATTAATTACACAGACTCTGCGTTAACAGCTCTGGGAGAACAAGTACAGGCTACAAGTAGAATGACATGGCAGAATAGGCAGGCCTTAAACTGGCTGTTGGCAGAAAAAGGTGGAGTTTGTGTTATGTTTGGGGATGAATGTTGTACCTTCATTCCCAATAATACTGCTCCGGATGGTTCATTCACTGAAGCAATGACTAAGCTCAAAGGACTACGAAAGGAAGTTAAGGACAATGCTGGGCATGAGGCTCACACTTGGGATTGAATGGACTTAACATTGGGAAAGTGGGGAGCAATGTTTACAAAAATGGCAATCATGATAGGCATAGCACTTGTAGTAATGGGAATGTTTTTTGCTGTATACTGCCCCTGTTGAAGTCACTTTTGATCCAAACGACAGTAAATTAAATTACTGTACAGACAATTGTTAATAATTCAACCAAAGAAATACAGCCTGTTCAGGGAGCTCCAGGACAGTTTGTTAATGAATATGGAAAGCCCTGTAGTATTAAAGGAGGACCAATGGACTGCCCATTTGGGAATCCTGAATGTCTGTATGGTGTTGTCCCTGGGGGTGGATGGGCCTGTCATGGTTACAAAGCTCAACAGCAGCAATTGGAGGTTAGCTTAGAGGGAAACCTTCCGGACTTGTACCCAGTACCTGACTGGGCCCCTCGTCCTCATCGTGATGGGTCAGACAATGAGGAAGATACATTGGTCTGAATATTTTCTTATACAATGTAGCCACAGATGGCAAGGCTAAGAATAAGTATATGCACATGCTTACCCTCATTTTATGTTAACTTTTGTTTTATTGGGATTTTGAAAGTCCCAAAGGGGGGAATATATAGATAATTTTCTAATACAAATGTTGTGAAATTGTCACGCCCTGACTCAGGGGACGCTTATATGTTGAGTCAGGGTGTGTATATTCCTTGTTGTGCGTTTTCTATGTTTGTGTTCTAGTATGTGTATTTCTATGTTGGCCGGTGTAGTTCCCAATCAGAGGCAGCTGTCGCTCGTTGTCTCTGATTGGGGACCGTACTTAAGCAGCCTATTGGCACTGTCTAGTTGTGGGATCTTGTTCCTTGTAAGGTATGTTGTGTGTTCTACCTTGGACTTCACGTTTCGTTTCCTTTGTTGTTTTGTAGTGTGTTTAATAGTTAAAATAAACATGTACGCATATCACGCTGCGCCTTGGTCTGACCTGTCATTCAACAAACGTGACAGAAATGATAAAGGTAAAACATAGTAAACATGATTGATACTTTGTAATCCAGATGCATTCCTGAATAGTGAATATAGTCAATGCAGTGTGTAACTGTTCTTTTAATGTGTGTATGTATATTTTTTTAAAGAAAGTGTCTGAGTCACGCCACCAGTATGATAGGATAAGAGACAGAGGCCCAACCTAGAGAAGCGCACGTAGCCCTTGTAAGGAAACATGTGTGGCACTTGGATTTTGGAAGATGGTGGTGGCCTGGCACTGAAATATGTTAATAATGTACATATAAGGTAGTAACTGTGTAGGTTGTATAAACATGACTATGCATTGATTCTGTGTAAAAGGAGAGCTCAGAGTCAGGGCAGGCAGTTGCTCCATGGACCAGCTCGGCTTTGTTGCGCTTTACATTTACATTTACGTCATTTAGCAGACGCTCTTATCCAGAGCGACTTACAGTTAGTGCATACATTATTCTTTTTTATTTTCATAATGGCCCCCCGTGGGATTCAAACCCACAACCCTGGCGTTGCAAACGCCATGCTCTACCAACTGAGCTACCTCCTTGCCGGCCATTCCCTCCCCTACACGACGCTGGGCCAATTGTGCGCCGCCCCATTGGTCTCCCGGTTGCGGCCGGCTACAGCAGAAACTGGATACGAACCAGGATCTCTAGTGGCACAGCTAGCACTGCGATGCAGTGCCTTAGACCACTGCGCCACTCGGGAGACCACAATAAAGTGGTCACAATATATTCTGAATTCACAAGCTCCGTTTTTTTTTTTTGATTCCTTCCAAACCACTCATTGTTGAATTTGCGATCTCCAACTTGTTGTGTAATGTTTATGTCCAATGGCCGATGAGCACCAATACGTTTTATCTATAATTTCTCTTCATATGACAAGGATTGAAAAGGATTTCCCAGTAGATTGTAGACTTGATTCATGATGATGACTGCTAGCTTGCTAGCTAAGATTTTGAAAGTATGATGTTGACATGATCATTCCAATCAAAGCTACTGTAGATATAACGTGATTTGACATCGTTTTATCTGTGGCCAATGACCTTGAGCCTTCTTGGATGGGCACTTCTAATGTAACTCTGGCAGCACCCAAGGGGCTTGAATTTTCGAGCTCTCCCCATAGATTTTGTGGCGACGTAGTGTCCCCATGAGTGACAGAACACTGAGCCAATCACGGCGCAACTAGAGAACTTTACCAACCCCTACGCTCCGTATTTTCCGCTGGCTGCCCCACCACCACAGAAAGCACTGAGCTAGGCTGAAACACCTGCATTTTGGAGCTGCCTTACTCAAGAAAGCAAAAAAATAGTGTATGGGCGAATGGTTTGCTGATGTCAACGTTGTGAACAGAGTGCCCAATGGTGGCGGTGGGGCTATGGTATGAGCAGGCATAATCTACGGACAACAAACTAATTGCATTTTATCGATGGCAATTTGAATGCACAGAGTTACTGTGATAAGATCCTGAGGCCCATTGTCGTGCCATTGATCCGACGCCATCACCTCATGTTTCAGCATGATAATTCACGGCCCCATGTCGCAAGGATCTGTACACAATTCCTGGAAGCTGAAATTGTCCCAGTTCTTCCATGGCCTACATACTCACCAGACATGTCACCCTTTGAGCATGTTTGGGATGCTCTGGATCGACATGTACGACAGCGTGTTCCAGTTCCCGCCAATATTCAGCAACTTCACACAGCCATTGAAGAGGGGTGGGACAACATTCCACAGACCACAATCAACAGCTTGATCAACTCTATGCAAAGGAGATGTCACGCTGCATGATGCAAATAAGGTCACACCAGATAATAACTGGTTTTCTGATCAACTCCCCTACCTTTTTTTTAAGGTATCTTTGACCAACAGATGCATATCTGTATTCCCAGTCATGTGAAATCCATAGATTAGGGTCTAATGAATTTATTTCAATTGACTGATTTCCTTAAATGAACTGTAACTCAGTATAATTGTTGAAATTGTTTCATGTTGTGTTTTATATTCTTGTTCAGTATAATATGGAGAGGAGGAAATGGAGGATAATCTCACCATGAGGGCAAAAAAGGAGAAGTGGTCACAGCTACAGATGGTCTCGTTAGTGAACCTCCGGGTGTGGCAGCCATCAGTGACCCATTTACCTCCTTCAACAGTAAGAAACAGACGTTCATATAAAACAGATCAACCTAGCCATTCTTGAAAAGTAGTTCTGCTTTTTATCATGCTATAACAATTGTAAGCTTTAGCCCATATACAGTACTGTATATTGATTTTATGCTAACTATTGTCCATTAGTTGAAAGATATGCAGTCCATATTTACGATTCTGGTTGAGGTAGACACACGTATACTCCTTCTCCTGAAGAATAGAAAACAGTGATGTAAAAATACTTGAAAATACTACTTAAGTCGTTTTTTGGGGGTATCTGTACTTTATTTACTTTACTATTTATATTTTTGACTACTTTTACTTCACTACATTCCTAAAGAAAAAATTTACTTTGTACTCCATACATTTTCCCTGACACCCAAAAGTACTCGTTACATTTTGAATGCTTAGCAGGACAGGAAAATGGTCCAATCCACGCACTTATCAAGAGAACATCCCTTGTCATCCCTACTGCCTCTGATCTGGTGGACTCACTAAACATACATGCTTCGTTTGTAAATTGAGTCTGAGTGTTGGAGTGTGCCCCTGGCTATCCGTAAATAAATACAAAACAAGAAAATGGTGCTGTCTGGTTTGCTTAATGTAAGGAATTTATATTTACTTTTGATACTTAAGTATCTTTAAAACCAAATACTTTTAGACTTTTACTCAAGTAGTATTTTACTGGATGACTTTCACTTTTAATTGAGTCATTTTCTATTAAGATATCTTTACTTTTACTCAAGTATGACAATTGGGGACTTTTTCCACCACTGATGGAAATTGACAATGTAAGCAGCTTGTTTAAATCTTACCACATTGTGCTGGTAAGTTGTTGTTGACGGTAGTTACCTGTAGTTCCAATTTGTGTTTGAAAGTCATGGTGAAAGGTGTTGACAGGTTAGAGATGGTTATGTTCTCAACTTGGATACCAAAGAGAATCTCACCAAGTTGTCCCTCTACAGTCTACACACAGACACACACACAGCCATACATAAACAGGCCAGTATTATTCCTGACAAAAGTTTCAGAGCTGCTGTATTAGGCATGTGATGTGTGGCATGCAAGTGCATATTAACTCACCCAATTAGCTGGTGGGGTTTTAGACACAGAGAAGATTAACTTCACCCTGTCAGGGGTATATCTAAACTTTAGCCCTGAGAGAAGGTCAGAGGGCAGGTTCACCTGGAGTTCAGGGTTCAACACCTCTGCAATTTTGATTGAGATCTAGGGAGTGATGCAAATATATACACATACACTCATTCAAACACACTCATACTAATACATACATATATACTAATGCACGTACACCGTACCATTGAAAACTCCTACTCAGATACATAGGACTGTATACAGTACATTACTCACACCCAGATACAGTGGGGAGAACAAGTATTTGATACACTGCCAATTTTGCAGGTTTTCCTACTTACAAAGCATGTAGAGGTCTGTAATTTTTATCATAGGTACACTTCAACTGTGAGAGACGGAATCTAAAACAAAAATCCAGAAAATCACATTGTATGATTTTTAAGTAATTCATTTGCATTTTATTGCATGACATAAATATTTGATCACCTACCAACCAGTAAGAATTCCGGCTCTCACAGACCTGTTAGTTTTTCTTTAAGAAGCCCTCCTGTTCTCCACTCATTACCTGTATTAACTGCACCTGTTTGAACTCGTTACCTGTATAAAAGACACCTGTCCACACACTTAATCAAACAGACTCCAACCTCTCCACAATGGCCAAGACCAGAGAGCTGTGTAAGGACATCAGGGATAAAATTGTAGACCTGCACAAGGCTGGGATGGGCTACAGGACAATTGGCAAGCAGCTTGGTGAGAAGGCAACAACTGTTGGCGCAATTATTAGAAAATGGAAGAAGTTCAAGATGACGGTCAATCACCCTCGGTCTGGGGCTCCATGCAATATCTCACCTTGTGGGGCATCAATGATCATGAGGAAGGTGAGGGATCAGCCCAGAACTACACGGCTGGACCTGGTCAATGACCTGAAGAGAGCTGGGACCACAGTCTCAAAGAAAACTATTAGTAACACACTATGCCGTCATGGATTAAAATCCTGCAGCACACACAAGGTCCCCCTGCTCAAGCCAGCGCATGTCCAGGCCCATCTGAAGTTTGCCAATGACCATCTGGATGATCCAGAGGAGGAATGGGAGAAGGTCATGTGGTCTGATGAGACAAAAATAGAGCTTTTGGTCTAAACTCCACTCGCCGTGTTTGGAGGAAGAAGAAGGATGAGTACAACCCCAAGAACACCATCCCAACCGTGAAGCATGGAGGTGGAAACATCATTCTTTGGGGATGCTTTTCTGCAAAGGGGACAGGACGACTGCACCGTATTGAGGGGAGGATGGATGGGGCCATGTATCGCGAGATCTTGGCCAACAACCTCCTTCCCTCAGTAAGAGCATTGAAGATGGGTCGTGGCTGGGTCTTCCAGCATGACAACGACCCGAAACACACAGCCAGGGCAACTAAGGAGTGGCTCCGTAAGAAGCATCTCAAGGTCCTGGAGTGGCCTAGCCAGTCTCCAGACCTGAACCCAATAGAAAATCTTTGGAGGGAGCTGAAAGTCTGTATTGCCCAGCGACAGCCCCGAAACCTGAAGGATCTGGAGAAGGTCTGTATGGAGGAGTGGTGCCAAAATCCCTGCTGCAGTGTGTGCAAACCTGGTCAAGACCTACAGGAAACGTATGATCTCTGTAATTGCAAACAAAGGTTTCTGTACCAAATATTAAGTTCTGCTTTTCTGATGTATCAAATACTTATGTCATGCAGTAAAATGCAAATTAATTACTTAAAAATCATACAATGTGATTTTCTGGATTTTAGTTTTAGATTCCGTCTCTCACAGTTGAAGTGTACCTATGATAAAAATTATCAAATACTTGTTCTCCCCACTGTATGTTGAAATTCTTCATGAACATTTACTATATGTGTTTTGTTTGAGCTGTATAGAACAATGCTGTGTTGAGATGTTATGTTGTTGATTTAGTATATAATCAGGAGGTAGTTTGTATGGTTTATCAGTGAGTCGTTGGATTTGGTTTGAGGTGACGGTCGTTTGGTGCTGGTAAGTATTAGAAGGTAGAGGTTGTGTATGTCTATGTGAAGGGCAGAACTGATTATACTCACCTTGGTTGCAGATATATAGAGTTTCATCTCAGTGTAGTCTGTCAGATTAATCTCCACAACAAGACTAACTCCCTGATCAGGAGAGGTAGCTGAAGGAGGGGCTGAAGTAGTGAGAGTTGTGGTACTGGTGCTAGTGGTAGAAGAGGTTGGGGTAGAGCTGGTTGGATTATTTGGAGGAGAGATGGGAGTGGTCGAGGGTAGTTGGTGTGTGGTAGTTGAAGAAAAAGTAGTTTGAGGTGGGGTAGTCTTAAGGGTAGTTTGAATGGATGTAGGGGTTGTTCTCATAGTTGTTGCTGTTGTAGTAGCTGCAGCAGTAGTGGTAGTGTCACAGATACTCACTAGAAAATAACATAAGAATATGTGATGTCTATGTGATGGTGGGATCAGAGCCCCCTTAGTCCTTAACATTTATTTACTGTAACACAAGACCTCACATGGCAATTTTGTCTCGACAATAGAAGGTTGTGCAGAATATTGTTCTACCCCAGCACTAATACATCTGATTTAAGTCATCTATTATATGTGCACCACATTTAGCCTAGTTAATTATGTGTGTTAGAACTAGGCTGGAACAAAAGCCTTCACAACATGCAACTGAGTTCTCCACCCCAGGTCTCAAAAGCAAGACACCAAAAAATACAAAACCATCCTACCTTGAATGATGCAAAATGTTTTCTTAATTGCATATGTGCAATTACATAACTCGTATCCTGCCCCACATGTTGTGATTCTTTCAGGACACTTCCATAGGCATTGTTTTTCACTGATATTGCAGTTCTGAATGTTCGGGACTGGAAAAAGAAACAGAGGAAAACCGGATCCCAATCCCCAACTCTGCTCTTAGGTTATGTTTTAATTTACTGTATACTCTGAACATCCCAAATTAGAATGCTCCAATGGGGAAATTTCAACACTTTTCAACATATTTATCATCTCCAGCACCACCCCAACATCAACATGTGGAAACGACAGGTTTCAATGTTTTGTAGTCAAAAAGATAGATAGGTGTTTCTGACGACATCATCCGGAACCACTAATGACCTCATCTGGTGTGCATTATGTAATAATAACCAACTGAGCAGACAAAGATGACTTTATTAACCTTTACCTGCTCCAGAGATGTTAGTACTGTATATACACTACATGACCAAAAGTATATGAAAATCTCATTCCAAAATCATGGGCATTAATATGGAGTTGGTCCCCCCTTTGCTGCTATAACAGCCTCCACTCTTCTGGGAAGGCTTTCCACTAGATGTTGGAACATTGCTGCGGGGACTTGCTTCCATTCAGCCACGAGCATTAGTAAGGTCGGGCACTGATGTTAGGCGATTAGGCCTAGCTCGCAGTTGGCGTTCCAATTCATCCCAAAGGTGTTCGATGGGGTTGAGGTCAGAGCTCTGTGCAGGCTAGTGAAGTTCTTCCACACCGATCTCGACAAACCATTTCTGTATGGACCTCGCTTTGTGCACAGGGGCATTGTCATGCTGAAACAGGAAAGGGCCTTCCCCAAACTGTTGCCACAAAGTTGGAAGCACAAATCGTCTAGAATGTCTATCTGCTGTAGCGTTAAGATTTCCCTTCACTGGAACTAAGGTGCTTAGCCTGAACCATGAAAAACAGCCCCAGACCATTATTCCTCCTCCACCAAACTGTACAAGTTGGGACTATGCATTCGGGCAGGTAACGTTCTCCTGGAATCCGCCAAACCCAGATTCGTCCATCAGACTGCCAGATGGAGAAGCGTGATTTTTCACTCCAGAGAATGCGTTTCCACTGCTCCAGAGTCCAATGGCGGCGAGCTTTACACCACTCCAGCCGACGCTTGGCGTTGCGCATGGTGTTCTTAGGCTTGTGTGTGGCAGCTTGGCCATGGAAACTCATTTCATGAAGCTCCTGATGAACAGTTATTGTGCTGACGTTGCTTCCAGAGGCAGTTTGGAACTCGGTAGTGAGTGTTGCAACTGAGGACAGATTATTTTTACATGCTACGCGCTTCAGCACTTGGCGGTCCAGTTCTGTGAGCTTGTGTGGCCGAGCCTTTGCTGCTCCTAGACGTTTCCACTTCACAATAACAGCACTTACAGTTGACCGGGGCAGCTCTAGCAGGGCAGAAATCTGACGAACTGACTTGTTGGAATGGTGGCATCCTATGACGGTGCCACATTGAAAGTCACTGAGCTCTTCAGTACAGGCCGTTCTACTGCCAATGTTTGTCTATGGACATTGCATGGCTGTTTGCTCGATTTTATACACCTGTCAGCAACGGGTGAGGCTTAAATAGACTAATCCACTAATTTGAAGGTGTGTCCACCTACTTTTGGCCATGTAGTGTACCAGAGATGTGGACTTACATTTTACGTTACATTTTAGTCATTTAGCAGACGCTCTTCTCCAGAGTGACTTACAATTAGTGCATTCATCTTTAAGATGGCTAGGTGAGACAATAACACATCACAATCGCCAAGTACATTTTCCCTCAAAGTATTTATCAGCAAAGTCAGTGCTAGTAGGAAAAGACAAGTGCTCGGGTTGGGATGTAGGGTTTGAGCATAGCCTGAAGGTAGGGAGGGGCAGTTCCATTTGCTGCTCCGTAGGTAAGCACCAGGCTCTTGAAGATGCGAGCTTCGACTGGAAGCCAGTGGAGTGTGCAGGGGAGCGGGGTGACATGGGAGAACTTAGGAAGATTGAACATCAGGCTGGCTGCGGCATTCTGGATAAGTTGCAGGGGTTTGATGGCACAAGCGGGGAGCCCAGCCAACAGAGTTGCAGTAGTCTAGACCGGAGATGACAAGTGCCTGAATTAGGACCAAGCCGCTTCCTGTGTAAGGAAAGGTCATACTCTACAGATGTTGTAGAGCACAAGCAGAGAAGGACTGGGTGTTGTCCAGGGTCATGCCAAGGTTCTTTGCACTCTGGGAGGGGGACACCGTGGAGTTGTCAACTGTGATGGAGAGGTCTTGGAGAGGGCAGGCTTTCCCTAGGAGAAACAGCAGCTCCTTTTTGTTGAGCTTCAGCTTGAGGTGGTGGGCTGACATCCAAACTGAGATGTCTGCCAGGCACACAGAGATGCGTGTCTCCACCTGGGTGTCAGAAGGGGGGGAAGGAGAAGAGTAGTTGAGTCATCTGCATAGCAATGATAAGAGAGGCGTAAGGCATGCAGGAGCAGGAGGGAACATTCTAGCCAATGACATGGCAGATTCACGTGAGGACAACAGACACAACTCCGATATAAAAATAACTTTTCTCAAAGTTGGCTGGATGTCAGGACATTCATAACAACCTAACCATTCTGAAACTTCTATTCAATCAAATAATCCTCACGGAGGAAATGGCGATACATTATGTTTGCCAAACGGACTCTCTCCCATTGCCCTCCATACAACCCCCCTACACTTCCACTGCTTCACGCCTTATTTTCATGCGGATGGTTTATGGGCGGGGTCAGCTCTCTCGCGTCACCTCGTCCTCTCTGCCTGCTCAGTTGATGATGCACACCAGATGTCATTAGTGTTTCCGGATAATGTCATCAGAAACACTTCCTTTTTTACTACAAAACATTAAACACACAATTTTCACATGTGGATGTTGGAGTGGCGCTCTAGATGAATATGAGGTTGAAAAGTGGGGAAATTTCCCTTTAAGAAAAACAAGGTAGAATTGAAATTGGATACCATACCTGGTACTTCACATTTATGTGTAAAACACCTCTCAATGTACCCTAGTTTTTTACACAGATATTCTCTGCATTTATTGATATCCTCTTCGCAGTGATTACACTGTCCCCCTGGAGACAAAACAAGCAAAACATAATGAGATGGAGAACCTGAAGAGTTGTGCATTTGATATCCAATCAAAAATATACTACAAACATAGGTAAATGTAGAGCAGTTATTAGTCTTAAATGGTTTATTCCTCTTTTCCCACACTTACATTTTTGTCACAATTGTCCCCTACAGGTAACAGAAGGGGGAGGGGCTCAGCACAGGTGAAACTGTGAATAGTCTTGGAGTGGCACAGATGTGATGCACTCACTGTACAAGTGTAGGTTAAGCGAAAGCAAAACATAACATAGCACACCCTAAAACCAATCTGGAACACAAAGGTCCTGTCTCAATCTTCAACATGTCAACGGGTGCTGAAGGTGGGTGTGGTGTATGAATCAGGCGCAGGACGCAGAGGCTCAGTCCAAAGGCTTTAGTGCAAAATTCACAAAAGACATAAGCACAATAAGCCCGAAGGCGAATACACGGCGCACACAGGCGACAAAACAAACGTCGCACTAACATGTGCAAAAGAACCTCTCCAAAACACTGGAGGGAAAATAGTAGCTCCAACACGAAACAGAATAGCAATCACACACAAACACAGACACACACAACGAGAACTAAATAGAACACTAACGAGGACTAACTAGACACAGGTGTACAACATCAAGACCAAACCAAACGAACATGAAACATAGATCGGTGGCAGCTAGTACTCCGGGGACGACGACCGCCGAAGCCTGCCCGAACCAGGAGGAGGAGCAGCCTCGGGCCGAAACCGTGACAGTACCCCCCCTTGACGCGCGGCTCCAGCCGTGCGCCGACCCCGGCCTCGGGACGACCAGGAGGACGCGGAGCAGGGTGCGCGGGATGGTCCCGGTGGAACTCCGACAGGAGAGATGGGTCTAGGATGTCCCTCCGCGGCACCCAGCACCGCTCCTCCGGGCCGTACCCCTCCCACTCCACGAGATACTGGAGACCCCCCATCCGGCGTCTGGAGTCCAAGATGGACCGAACGGTGTACGCCGGAGCCCCTCGATGTCCAATGGGGGCGGAGGAGTCTCTCCTATCTCATTGTCCTGGAGTGGACCAGCTACCACCGGCCTGAGAAGAGACACATGGAACGAGGGGTTAATATTCTTATATTCAACAGGTAGATGTAACCTATAACACACCTCGTTCAATCTTCTCAGGACTTTAAAGGGCCCCACAAACCGCCGACCCAGCTTCCGGCAGGGCAGGCGGAGAGGTAGGTTTCTGGTAGAGAGCCAGACTCGATCTCCGGGTGCGTACACCGGCCCCTCACTGCGGTGGAGATCGGCGCTCGCCTTGTGACGACGGACGGCCCGCTGCAGGTGGACGTGGGCAGCGTTCCACGTCTCTTCCGAGCGCCTCATCCAATCATCCACCGCAGGGGCCTCGATCTGGCTCTGCTGCCACGGTGCCAGAACCGGCTGGTAACCTAATACACATTGGAAAGGGGTTAGGTTGGTAGAGGAGTGGCGGAGAGAGTTCTGGGCCATCTCGGCCCAGGGAATGTAACGCGCCCACTCCTCAGGCCGGTCCTGGCAATACGACCTCAGAAACCTACCCACATCCTGGTTGACACGTTCTACCTGCCCGTTACTCTCCGGGTGGTACCCCGAGGTAAGGCTAACCGAGACCCCCAAACGCTCCATAAACGCTCTCCACACCCGGGAGGTAAACTGGGGGCCTCGATCAGACACTATATCCTCGGGGACCCCGTAATGCCGGAAGACGTGGGTAAATAGGGCCTCAGCGGTCTGTAGGGCAGTAGGAAGACCCGACATAGGGAGAAGACGACAGGCCTTAGAGAACCGGTCCACAACGACCAGGATGGTGGTATTCCCCTGAGAGAGGGGAAGGTCTGTTACAAAATCCACCGAGAGGTGGGACCATGGTCGTTGTGGAACGGGTAGGGGCTGTAACTTACCCCTGGGCAGATGTCGGGGCGCCTTACACTGGGCGCACACCGAGCAGGAGGAGACGTAAACCCTCACATCCCTAGCCAAAGTAGGCCACCAGTATTTAGTGCTAAGGCAATGCACTGTCCGGCCAATACCCGGATGTCCAGAGGAGGGTGACGTGTGAGCCCAGTAGATGAGTCGATCCCGAATCTCGAGCGGAACGTACCTCCGACCCTCAGGACATTGTGGAGGGCTGGGGTCGGTACGCAACGCTCGCTCGATCTCGGCATCGACCTCCCACACCACCGGTGCCACAAGGCAAGACTCCGGTAGTATGGGAGTAGGCTCAACGGACCTCTCCTCCGTGTCGTACCGCCGGGACAGTGCATCTGCCTTACCATTCTGGGACCCAGGGATGTACGTGATTTTAAATACGAACCTGGTGAGAAACATACTCCATCGAGCCTGGCGAGGGTTCAGTCTCCTCGCTGCCCGGATGTACTCCAGGTTCCGATGGTCAGTCAAAATGAGGAAAGGGTGTTGAGCACCCTCAAGCCAATGCCTCCACACCTTAAGGGCTTGAACTACAGCTAACAGCTCCCTGTCCCCAACGTCATAGTTACGCTCCGCCGGGCTGAGCTTTTTGGAGTAAAAAGCACAGGGGCGGAGTTTAGGTGGCGAGCCGGACCGTTGAGAGAGAACGGCCCCTATACCAGCCTCAGACGCGTCCACCTCAACCTGAAAGGGAATTTTGGGATCCGGATGCGCCAGCACCGGAGCCGACGTAAACAGGTCCTTCAGTCTCCCAAAGGCCCTGTCCGCATCAGCTGACCACTGCAGGCGCACCGGACCCCCTTTCAGAAGGGACGTGATGGGAGCTGCCACCTGTCCAAAACCCCGGATAAACCTCCGGTAGTAATTTGCAAAGCCCAAGAACTGCTGCACCTCTTTTACAGTGGTTGGAGTTTGCCAATTACGCACAGCGGACACACGATCCACCTCCATTCTCACCCCTGACGCGGACAACCGATAACCCAAAAAGGAGACCGACTCCTGGAAAAACAGACATTTCTCTGCCTTGACATATAGGTCGTGCTCCAACAGCCTCCTCAATACACGTCGCACCAGGGTTACATGCTCGGCTCGGGTAGACGAATACACCAGAATATCATCAATGTACACGACCACCCCTTGTCCCTGCATATCCCGGAAAATGTCATCTACGAAGGATTGGAAGACTGATGGAGCATTCATCAACCCATATGGCATGACAAGATACTCGAAATGACCTGACGTGGTACTAAACGCTGTTTTCCATTCATCGCCCTCCCTAATGCGCACCAAGTTATACGCGCTCCTGAGATCCAATTTTGTGAAAAACCGCGCCCCATGCAATGACTCCATCATGGTCGCAATCAGAGGGAGTGGATAACTGTATTTCACAGTAATCTGATTTGAGACCACGGTAATCAATGCACGGGCGCAACCCTCCATCTTTCTTTTTCACAAAAAAGAAACTCGAAGAGGCGGGGGAAGTGGAAGGCCGAATGTATCCCTGTCTCAAAGATTCGGCTATGTAAGTATCCATAGCTTTTCTCTCCTCTTGAGACAAAGGATACACATGGCTCCGTGGGAGCGCTGCTCCTGCCTGGAGATCAATCGCACAATCCCCCTGTCTATGGGGAGGCAACTGCGTCGCCCTAGTTTTGCTAAACACGAGCTAAATCCCCATATTCAGGCGGAATGTGCAGTGCGGGCACTTGGTTTGGACTTTCCACCGAAGTCGCCCCCACGGAAACACCCAGACATCGCCCCTCACACTGAGCAGACCACCCATCGAGAGCCCTCTGTTGCCACGAAATAGCAGGGTTATGGGTGCTTAACCAGGGAATTCCCAGCACCACTGGGTACGCAGGAGAGTCGATCAGATACAGCTGTATAGTCTCTTCATGACCCCCCTGCGCACACATCCTAAGTGGCGCTGTGACTTCCCCCTGATCAACCCCGATCCCAACGGGCGGCTATCTAAGGCATGAACGGGAAAAGGTTTGTCAACAGGTAGGAGAGGGATCCCTAACTCTAAACAAAACTTTCGATCAACAAAATTCCCAGCTGCGCCTGAATCTACTAGCGCCTTATGCTGGGAATGAGGTGCAACCTGTGGAAAACCAACAGGTATACAAAAGTGCGCAACAGAAAGCTCTGGGTAAGTGGGGCGTCTACTCACCTGGGAGGCCCCCCCAGTGCGTGGCCTGTTGTCTTCTCCCCGGAGAACCCTCCCCAGCACCTGGCCGCAGTGTGCCCTCCACGACCGCACTTGGTGCAGGAGACAGGCCCCCTCGGGCTCTTCCTCCTCCGTTCTCTAGCGCCGGCACCCCCGAGCTCCATAGGGCTCGGCTCGGAGGTGCCGGAGGGCGGAATGGACGGACCCCCCTCGGGGACGTCCCACGGGTGGCCAGCAGGGTGTCTAAACGGATGGACATATCGACCAACTGGTCGAAAGTCAGATGGGTATCCCTGCAGGCCAACTCCCGTTGAACGTCCTCCCGGAGGCTACACCGAAAATGGTCGATGAGAGCCCGTTCATTCCACCCTGCATCCGCCGCTAGAGTCCGGTACTCTAAAGCAAACGCCTGTGCGCTCCTCCTCCCCTGTCTCAAGTGGACTAGCCGCTCCCCGCCGCTTTGCCCTCAGGTGGATGGTCAAACACGGCCTTGAAGCGGCGGGAGAACTCGGCGTAGGAGATGGTGTTGGCGTCCATCTTCCTCCACTCAGCGTTAGCCCACTCCAACGCCTTTCCCGAGAGACAGGAGATGAGGACGGAAACGCTCTCGTGTCCCGAGGGCACCGGGTGTACAGTGGCCAGGTAGAGCTCCACCTGCAGGAGGAACCCCTGACACCCGGCAGCTGTTCCGTCATACGCCCTCGGGAGCGAGAGCCGAATCCTCCTGGGTTCCGGACCTGGGACTGGTGGACCGGCCGATGGGGTGGGTAGGGTAGGTGGAGGTGTGGGTACCCTGCTGGCTTCCCATCGGTGCAAGGTGTTGATCACGTCCTGTAGAGCGAACTCCAGTTGTCTTATCTGGCCATCTTGCCCACGGATATGCTCCTCGAGCGACACAGGCGTCACTGCCGATCCTGCTGATTCCATGGTGGTGTGTGATTCTGTCAACGGGTGCTGAAGGTGGGTGTGGTGTATGAATCAGGCGCAGGACGCAGAGGCTCAGTCCAAAGGCTTTAGTGCAAAATTCACAAAAGACATAAGCACAATAAGCCCGAAGGCGAATACACGGCGCACACAGGCGACAAAACAAACGTCGCACTAACATGTGCAAAAGAACCTCTCCAAAACAATGGAGGGAAAATAGTAGCTCCAACACGAAACAGAATAGCAATCACACACAAACACAGACACACACAACGAGAACTAAATAGAACACTAACGAGGACTAACTAGACACAGGTGTACAACATCAAGACCAAACCAAACGAACATGAAACATAGATCGGTGGCAGCTAGTACTCCGGGGACGACGACCGCCGAAGCCTGCCCGAACCAGGAGGAGGAGCAGCCTCGGCCGAAACCGTGACACAACACAAATGTTAAATCTGGATGCTAACACTTTATAACTCATGAATAAGCCTTTATAAATGTTTATATATATATTTATAAATGCTTATAAATCATTTTATTAATTTTTGAAGCAAAGTTCTAAATGCTATAAGTTTTTACAAGAATGAACTATTCAATAGTTAATTTCTAATCATTTATTAGTGATTATTCATGATAGGTGCCAATCTGTTCTGATAAATGGTTCAGAAACATGTAGAGTTACCACTTTCACCCTAAATAGCATACAGAACTTTATCAACAGATGTCCCAGAAACATTATACACCATTAGATAATCAGACATAATCAGGAACCATGACCTCTGGCAGTGGCAACACACAAAAAAACAACAAAGCCAACTGGGACAGAGAAAATGTAATTGTATTGGTTGCGTACACAGATTTGCAGATATCGCAGGTGCAGCGAAATGCTTGTGTTTCTAGCTCCAACAGTGCAGTAATACCTAGCAATAAAAGCAATACACACAATCCAGAAATGTTTTTATTAAGAAACCAGCTTGTTTTGATACACACTGTAGAAACGTAAAAACACAACAGACAGGACCATGGGTGAAATCCACAGAGCAAGAGATGGGTTGACCGTTCAAGAAAAATATAGAGAAGGACCAATGAAGAGGAGATGGAGAAGGCAGGGAACACCCATTGAATTAAGTGAAGAAACCTGATCAGAATAGGCTTCACTGGAGGTCATTTGCTCTACTAGGAGCTAAAAAATAATAAATTAAGTAAAAGTGTTTTGTGTAGGTGTAATGGTGTGGGTGTAGTTCTCTTCCTACCTACCTGAGTCAGCTCTAAAGCCTCCAATTGTCAGCACAACCCAAGTGAGGGGGAAAACCAGTTTGCAATACAGCCACATTGTCCTTCACGCAACTGCCGTACTCCAGTGTTAATCCTCAGGTCTTTCTGTCGATGTTTGTCTCAGCTGCTCCCATATGTCTCTTTTCTGGATATTTCACCACCACCAGCAAGATGGTTCCAGAGAACTAAAATGCAAATTCATGGACACTGTAAATAAAAGAGGTCTGTTTTCCATTGGTGCATCATGCAAATGTATGACACTCATAGCTAGTGTGTGTGTTTACTTTAAGAGCCTTGCTCAAGGGCACAATTGGATCCGGCACCATCAGTCCCTGGCATATAGGCTATGTATTATGTTTCTCCGGGTAACCGGCAACATCTTGTGGACCATTTGCTATGTTGTGGACTGGTCATCATAAATTCCTAATGTGGGGACACATTTAAATCAGTTGTAATGTTATTGTTTACAAATTATACGGTACCACCACAGATTATACAACTTGATTTGTGATTAACATAATATGTGGATGGTGTGTCTATTTTTATTTTTTATTTTTATTAATATTACAGAGTTTGAAGTGAGGCTATGAGTAACTGGGAATTTAGTCTGAATTTTTAAACGTATTTGTCGTAGGACAAGGTTTGGCACATTTCACTCCCTATAGAAAAACGTAATCCCATTGAAGTTGAACTTTAAAATGGTTAAACAAGGTTAGGAAGAATTAGGGATCCCATCTGATTTCTTTAAGAGACGTCTGGAAACTGTGTGTCAGGATTTTGTGGCCATTTACACAGATGGTTCAAAAGATCCAAGGACGGGACGTACTGGGTCAGCATTTGTAGTGCAGGAATGTGGGGTGGAAGTCAGGAAAAGTATTACAGATCATCTGGCTGTCTATGGCGGAGCTGATGGACATACTGTTGGCCGTGCAGTGGGTGGAGGAAGTCAAACAAGACAGAGTAGTTATTTGCTCTGATTCATGTGCAGTGTTAATGAGTCTCCAGTCCTTTAGCTCACGTAGCAGACAAGACCTGCTTTATAATAATAAAATAATAATATGCCATTTAGCAGACGCTTTTATCCAAAGCGACTTACAGTCATGCGTGCATACATTTTAGTGTATGGGTGGTCCCGGGGATCGAACCCACTACCTTGGCGTTACAAGCGCCGTGCTCTACCAGTTGAGCTACAGAGGACCACAAACACATGGCAGGAGGTGCTACAAACACATGGCAGGATTAAACAGATGGGTATTCAGATAAGATTTACTTGGGTCCCAGCCCATGTGGGGGTGGAGGGGAACGAGGCAGTAGATGAACAGGCTAAACAAGCACTTAGTAGTGGGGATGTTGATCTTGAAGTTTCAATGAGCAAGGCAGAGGCAAAAAGACTGATATATACAGTGATGGTGCAGAGATGGTAGGAGCAGTGGAATAGAGATAATAAAGGAAGGCATTTATTTCAAGTACAGAGGAAAGTCGGGGAGGGGAGGGCGGCAGGAAGGGACAGAAGAGAGGAGGCTATTTTTACAAGATTAAGGGTGGGACACAGCCTGTTGAACAAGACATTAAATGTGATAGGAAAGCATCCAACAGGAAAGTGTGATTATTGTCAGGTAACAGGAGCATGTATTGCTACAGTGTGGGCAGTATCAGAGGGAAAGAGAGAGGATGAGATCTAGTATGAGGGAGAAGGGGATACAGGAAATTAGTTTAAAGAGTATATTGAGTAGAACGTCATTAGATATAGTCTCAAATATTTTGTTATCTTTTTTAAGAGCAACGGGGCTGGCAGGTAGGATTTAGTTTCTCCCGGTCTCTGGCTCACACTCCAGTACAGTAGGTGGCGGTAATGCACCATAACGTTAGATGCCAACCGCCGATTAACCCCACTGAAGAAGAAGACGAAGAAGACGATAATAATAATAATAATAATAATAATAATAATAATGATTTCGGTTAGAGTTTAGGGTAGGGACTTCCCGAGCATTCCGGCTAGCACTAACCCTTTGACATTTTCACTTATCACTCGTCTACTAGCTAACAGGAACCTGATCCAGTAACCTCGCATAAGTATTCTTTCTCACTTCACCTCCAGGTCTGCTATATTCTAACGTAAGAGCTAAGAAATTGATTTGTCTTTCTAAAATTAAAAAGTATCTTCCCGGGATAACGAATCAAGTTAGAACCAGAGCAGAACCAGCTAGCTAACTAATAATGGAGCGGGACCGCTAATTTAACTAGATAGCTAACTAGCCATAAAAAAGAGGGCAGATTAACTGCTTTTGCTAATAACACAGTTGAGAACTTGTTTTAGCTAGCTAATGTTGAGCCTTTGTGATGTAGATTTGAATGGTGGTAATATCAGACAGCTTATGTTCTTCAGCACGATCAGACCGAAGGGGAGAGAAAAGATATCAGACTTTGCAAATGAAAAGGGATTGTTCAGGATGTATATCGTTCTGTAATGTTAGTTATTAACCTTGTGATCATCTTGAAGTTGGAGTTTACCCAGAACAGTCCAATTAAAACAAAATATTGCAATTGTAATGTGAGCTTTTGAAAGTTCACCAGTCATGAACAAGTACACGTTTTGTAGATAGAGGTTCTGAGTTGTATTGTAAGTGTGACAGGTTAAAGGACATATTCATAGCCTGTTATACACTAAAAAGTATTAGTAAGTTCATGGTATGTAAGGATCTTAAAATATCTAAGGTTAAAAAGATCATGCATTCAGTACTAGTTCATAGAGATTGATAAAATTCATAAATGTGTTAAAATCCGTCAAGTGTAAAAGGGTAAATATTGTAAGAGGAATGTGTAAACGTTATATTGACTACTTTATTTTGTGGTGCCTAATTTAAGGGTAAAAGGGTTAATCTGGGATCTACTAAATGCTCTTAATCTATGAGCCTGAGATCGATTGCTCTGGTCTCCACCCAACTTTCTGGGGAAATCGCGGTCTTTTTCTCATTACACTAAAGTTTTCAGTGAGGAAACAACTGCGTCACTTTCGTGATTATTTCTCCCCTTTTTCAGGGGCGTAACATTTTGGAGGCTCCGCTGAGATTGCTGCTCAGATGTCCGGCTTCCACATCCTGGTCGCTGAATTCTGAGCCAGCTAAATCCCTACATAACAACCCAGGCAGGCTGCAGTGAGGAAAGTGTTGCTGTTCGAGGGGAGCTGGAAGTTGGTGGTTAAGTACGTGTCAACTGAGGCCGTTGAGAGACCATCAGAGACAGTAAGGACCATCTAATTCAGAGTCAACTCCTGCACAGTAAAGGTTCCTCCTGACCTGTCAACATGACAACCGCCTTGGAAGAACTACAGGAAGAGGTAGTAGGAGAATTGCAAACCCTGACTAAAGACAAGTTACTAGACGTATGTGATTTCCTTGACATATCAGGCGAACAGAGAAGAGTTATTCAAGACAAATCCCGCATATCATTGATGACTCACATTATGATGTTCCTTGAAAGAGAGGAAGTTGCAGAGTTAGAAGATGGCGGCATGTCGGAATTATTGTTACTTAAAGACAAAATGACAGAGATGATCAGTGGCATAGATAGCAAGACAGGGCAAACTGACCATGATATTGAAACAGCCAGAACACATCACATAATAGAGGGACTGAGAACTGTAACCCCACAACAAGGGGGTGGGAAATGAGCAGAGTACTGCAGACAAAGCCAGTGATTCCCCTGCCCATCTTCAGAGGAGTATGCAGCTCTCACCCAGTGCACAGCCCGGCTCATACTGGCGCAAAGAGTTAAACATTTCTGGTCAGATAGGTGAACCGGGCCAGAAAGATAAACTGACTTTTTCCAGCCTTGCCCATCAGATTGAGAATGGACTTAACAGAGGCTATCCTGAGGTAGAAATAGTAGACGCAGTAATCAGGGCTATTTCTCCAGGCTCACAGCTACGCAGCTACTTGGAAGGTAAACCCCAGCTAACTCTTCCCACACTTAGATGCATCCTGCGTTCCCACTTCCAAGAGAAGAGTGCAACAGAGCTTTACAAACAGCTAGCTTCAGAAGTACAGCATAGCAAGGAGACCCCTCAAAGCTTCCTGATGCACGTCTTAGATTTGAGGCAGAAAGTACTATTTGCTTCCCAGGAGTCAGAATCAGGGCTTAAGTATGACCCTGCCCTAGTCCAGCGCATGTGTTTACACACAGTCCTTACAGGTCTCCAGAGTGACAGTATCAGGATAGACATGCAGCCTCTCCTGCTTGATAGCGAAACATCAGATGAGGTTTTGCTAGAGAAGCTTAACATTGCTTGTGCTAATGAGTTAGAAAGACGAAACAAAAAGCGTTTTAATGCCCCACAGCCTGCTACAACTGTAAGTGTAGTCCAGTTAGAAGATACGCCATCTGCAAAGTGTCCTGTGAAGGAAGCCAAAGCTAAGATACCCGCAGAACTGTTAACAGAGTTAGCTGAACTTAAGACAGGTGTAGCTTCCCTAAAAGGTCTCAGTGCCGAGATTGCTCAGATTAAGGAGACATTACAGCAGCCTATGTTTCAGTCATCGCCTTATGCCCATGCCCCGCTTCCAGTTAGGAGGCCAGATAGGGACCCCCAGCCACCTGTTTCCCAGCAGCAGTATTACAGCAACTACAGTCAGCCCCAAGCACCTGACCCTGCGCAGTATCAATATGCACCTAACCTGTATACCAACCGCTCTGCTCAAGCTCCAAGGAGGTGTTTTGTCTGCCAGCAGGCCAGAACAGATGCACGCTGCACACACTGCTTCCGATGTGGGAGTGGAGAACATTTTCAAGCTGGATGTAAAATCCGGGGAGTCAGACCATCCAAAGAGGCCCCTTTAAACGGGGAAGGGTTACCGCTGAGGGACAAGTGTTAACCGTAGCTACCAAAAAGTCCCAGAAATGTGCAAATTGTGCCAGAGAAGAGTCATTTGAGAACCTGAAACAATGTTCATCATGTAAAGAGACACTGTACTGTTCCAAAGGATGTCAAAACCAACATTGGACTAAACATAAGGAAAAATGCACTCACCTGAAAATTGACTCTACCTGTGAAAAGCTTTCCTGTACAGAAGAAAATGCCCACTCTTTACCATCCCTAGCTCAAGGTTGCCACCCCCATAAGGTCACCTCGCTAGTCGGTAGACAGTGCCTTGTTGAGTGTCACCTGAATCGCCACCACCTCCAAGCTCTATGGGACACAGGCTCTCAGGAATCGGTCATTGACGAACGATGGAAAGCGGAATCTCTCCCAAACGCAAGGCTGAGGGATGTTTCAGAAATTCTGGACTCACCTGATGATCTAAGATTGACGGCAGCAAATGGGACTGAAATGCCGTACCTGGGATGGATCGAAACAACTTTTCGGCTAGCCTCTGAAACTGACCAAACGAAGGAACTGATCATCCCAGTGCTGGTAATGAAAGGCTGTCACCTATCTCATCCCATCATAGGTTTCAATGTTATTGAGCACATCCTGACAAGGACCGACAAGACTAAACGGTACAGTACAGTGAAAAAAGCTTTCCCAAGCCTCAAAATAAATAAGGTGAGGGCTTTTATACAGGCTGTTAGCGCAGAACAGACAGATGAATACGCAGTGAAAACCAAGAAAGAGAAGGTTGCTGTACCAAAACACAGTAGCATTCAGATTGAGTGCCGGGTAGCTTCCCAGCCTTTCAAAGATGACATGACAATGCTTTTCCAGCCAGACCTGAACCCGCAGTGGCCAGATGAACTTTAGTTCTTTGACACACTAGTCAGAGTTAAGAAAGGTGTTTTTCCAATTATCATGCTTGATGTCTCTAACCCCACTGACCACGACATTGCCCTGCTAGGACGTACCATAATCGGTACAGTACAAACCATTATGACTGTGTTACCCGCCCAAGTCTTTGAAAAAGCTGTCACCCCAGCCACAGTGAATCACACCAGTGTTCAAACCCCATGTACTGCTACTGAACAGTGGGATCAACCAGTAGGTTTAAGTCACCTAACCGAATAACAGAGAGAGGTTGTTAGGAAAATGCTTAGAGAAGAGTGTCACTCCTTCTCCAGATCAGACAATGACATTGGCTGCATTGAACGATTGAAAATGACTATTTCTCTAAAGGACTCTGAACCAGTCAAGCGCACATACATGTCAGTGCCCAGGCCACTGTATCAGGAGATGAAGGGTTACCTTCATGACCTCATAGCCCAGGGTTGGGTTAGGAAGTCAAACTCTTCATATTCTTCACCTGTCGTTTGCGTTAGGAAGAAGGACGGGACCCTCCGGTTGTGTATAGATTACAGAGACCTGAACAGAAAGACACATCCCGACCGCCAGCCCATCCCTCGGGTCCAGGACATCATGGACAGTTTAGGTGGTAATTCCTGGTTCTCCCTTTTAGATCAGGGAAAAGCATATCACCAAGGGTTCATCTCTGAAGAAAGCAGATCACTGACAGCATTTGTGACCCCATGGGGACTCTATGAGTGGATACGTATGCCATTCGGCCTCATGAACGCTCCTGCAGCTTTTCAGCGTTGTATGGAGGAATGTTTGGAAGGGCTCCGGGACAACATCTGCATTCCTTATCTGGACGACATGCTAGTTTTCAGTAAAACTTTCGACAGCCATGTGAATGATGTGCAAAAGGTTTTGCAGCGTCTCAGAGAGTATGGCATCAAACTCAAGCCAAGTAAGTGTGATCTCTTTAAACCCCAGGTCCGTTATTTGGGCAGAATAGTGTCTGCAGACGGCAGCAAAAGTTGACCCAGCCGATTTTGAAGCAGTAAGAGCATTGAAAGAGATCAGACCACAGACTGTGGGCCAGCTCAGAAAAAATGCTTGGTTTACTCACTTACTACAGACAGTACATCAAAGACTTTTCTAGGAGGGCCAGCTGTCTGTATGACCTCCTGAAAACAGATTCAGAGAAAATACCTGACCACCCACGGAAAGCAAAAACAAAGAAAGTAAGTAATGTGGTGCCCTCAAACAAGCCAATCCTGTGGACTGACCAGCATCAACAGGCACTTGAACAGCTGATTGAGTGTCTGCTTCACCCACCAGTCTTAGGTTTCCCTGACTTCACTCAGCCATTTGTTGTACACACTGATGCGTCACACCAAGGCTTGGGAGCAGTTCTTTATCAAGAGCAAGATGGGAAGCTTAGGGTCATTGCTTATGGCTCTCGAACCTTAACAGCAGCTGAGAAGAACTATCACTACCACTCTGGCAAGCTAGAATTTCTAGCTCTAAAATGGGCAATCACTGATAAGTTCCATGATTATTTGTACTATGCTCCGACCTTCACTGTATACAGTGATAACAACCCGCTCAGCTACATTCTGTCTACTGCAAAACTGAACGCAACCACTTCCAGGTGGGTTGCAGAATTGGCTGATTTCCACTTTACAATAAAGTACAGGCCAGGCAGAGAGAACGGTGATGCAGATGCTTTGTCGAGGATGCCACTGGATGTAGAGTCACTGATGAGAGAATGTTCTGTGGAGCTTCCACCAGACACCATTGCCGCCACTATACAAGCAGTAGAGGTACAGAAAGAGCCTTTTGTGCCTTGGTCAATTTCAGCTGCATCTATGTCAGTATCAGCTGAAGGTGAGACAACTACAGCAACAATCAGCTCGATCCCAAAAGAGGGGATAAGAGAGGCACAAGAGTCTGATCCGGTCATCCGTCCTGTGCTCGATTTCAAGCTGTCTGGTTCCAAACCGCCAGTTAAAGAGCTTAAGGAATTCAGTCCAAAGACAAAATGCCTATTCAGAGAATGGGACAAATTGACAATCGACAGTGATGGTATTCTTTACAGAATCACTACAGCCCGCAAGCAGTTAGTTCTACCAGAGCAGTACAAAGGTAAAGTGATGGAAGAGTTGCACAATAACATGGGACACCAAGGTACTGACCGCACTGTATCACTAGTACGTGACCGCTTCTTCTGGCCTTATATGCAATCTGACATCGAGCACTATGTGACTAAAACTTGTAGCTGTGTCAAGCAGAAAAAGCCAGGCCATGAAACAAGAGCTCCTCTGACAAACATTGTGACAACACAGCCATTTGAACTGGTATGTATAGATTTCCTCCATCTCGACAGATGCAAAGGGGGATATGAGTACATCCTCGTGATTGTTGATAATTTTACACGTTTCACTCAAGCCTACGCCACCACATCAAAGTCAGGAAAAACTGCTGCAAATCTCATCTTCAATGACTTTGCCCTGAAGTTTGGGTTCCCCTCCCGCATCCACCATGACCAAGGGGGAGAATTCGAAAATCAGTTGTTCCATCAGTTAAAGAAACTCAGTGGCATGGCGGGGTCCAGAACAACACCCTACCACCCGATGGGGAACGGTCAAGTGGAACGAATGAACAGAACATTGTTGCAAATGCTAAAGACACTAACTGAGACACAAAAGTCAAACTGGAAGGAGTCTCTAAACAAACTGGTTTATGCCTATAACTGCACCCGTTGCGAAGTGACTGGCTATTCACCATTTTATCTTCTGTTTGGGAGATCACCCAGGCTTCCAGTTGATATGTTCTTTGGATTGTGCACAGAGGCAGGTTCCAGTAACCAGCGAGACTACGTGGAGAACTGGAAACGAGGAATGGAAGAAGCATACGCCATTGCAAATGAAAATGCTCAGAAAGCTGCTGAAAGAAGTAAGAAGTACTATGACACTAAAGTTAGGAGTTCAGTGCTACAGCCTGGCGAGCGAGTTCTGATTCAAAACCTGACACCAAGAGGAGGACCAGGCAAACTCCGTAACTATTGGGAAGATCAAATTCACACAGTAGTGAGACAAATGGGTTCAGACCTGCCGATTTATGAGTTGAGACCAGAAAAGGGTAGGGGACGCTCCAGGGTCCTGCACAGAAACCTGCTCATGTCCTGTGACCACTTACCTTTTGAGAGACAACCAGAAATTACTAAAGATGACAAAAGTAAGAAAAAGAGACATCAGCCTGGATCACAGCCTCTAGATTCTGATGAAGACAGCGGGGATGAATATGACCTTCATCATGAGCCGCTACAGGTCCCCACATCTCCTACAGTACCTGAGAGGTATGCTGAACCAGCGAGAGAGTCGGAAAACAGGCCCCCACCAGTGAAACAAACAGTGGCGGTGCCAGTTCCTGATATGCTACCAGCACAGCCGCTTGTTGAAAATCAGCTGGAGGAGAAAACAACAGTTAAAGAACTGCCTGCTGAGGAGATGAACTTGCCTGCTGAAAATGTGCCTGATGATCGTCCACTAAGTGCCTTTCCTTCATTAACTGCTGCTGCTGAACCTGAGGAACCAGCTTACCAGCTGCCACAAAGAGAGAGACACCCTCCAAGACGTATCACCTATGATCAGCTTGGTATCCCTTCCTGCTACAGTATCCAGCCACAGCCACAGTTGTTCCCTGTCTACCCTGCACCAGGACTGGTTCCATGGCTGCCATCACTACAGCGATATTACCTTCAGCCACCCTACATGTATGGACTTCAGCAAACTTGAGGCCACAGACAGAGTTGACATGTTTGACCATGGACTACTGACTGATTTCACAGACTTTCACGAGACAATTAGCAGACTATGCATATAGATCATTAAAACTGATGGACTGTTGACAATAGTATGAGAAAAAGACTGCTTATGGACTGTTTATACAGCTGGTCAACAGATATGGACTGTGAATATAACTTCTTGGTTCTATTTGAACTGTGAACTTTGACCTCTGCTCAAGGACTAGCTTACAGAAGAGGATTTTCTACGTCCAGTGCTTATAGACTGTTTAAGAAGACAATGTTGGTAATGTTGGGACAACATTTATTTTGTCGGGGAGAGTGTGACAGGTTAAAGGACATATTCATAGCCTGTTATACACTAAAAAGTATTAGTAAGTTCATGGTATGTAAGGATCTTAAAATATCTAAGGTTAAAAAGATCATGCATTCAGTACTAGTTCATAGAGATTGATAAAATTCATAAATGTGTTAAAATCCGTCAAGTGTAAAAGGGTAAATATTGTAAGAGGAATGTGTAAACGTTATATTGACTACTTTATTTTGTGGTGCCTAATTTAAGGGTAAAAGTGTTAATCTGTGATCTACTAAATGCTCTTAATCTATGAGCCTGAGATCGATTGCTCTGGTCTCCACCCAACTTTCTGGGGAAATCGCGGTCTTTTTCTCATTACACTAAAGTTTTCAGTGAGGAACAACTGCGTCACTTTCGTGATTATTTCTCCCCTTTTTCAGGGGTGTAACATAAGCAGTGTAAATTCCATCTAGTCTGGACATGATCTAGGACCACCAGGCTAAATTGTGTCCTTTGTGTTTCCAGGATGCTCCTCCACTTCTGCCCCCAGTGTGGCACCAAGCTGCAGCCTGGCTTCCGGGTCTGCCCCTCTTGTGGGGACAAGCTGCCATGTGCTGTGGACACCACTGGACCCCTGGAGGCTGTGTCCTCTGGAGTCCTTCAGCTTAACGTCACTGATGGCGTAACCAACATTACAGCCAACACTAGCACTCCAGCTACTGGCACAGCTGACTAGCGGGGACGCAGGAGGTATGTGGTCAAGTTGTGGGGGGATTTTTTGCGGTTGACACAGGGTTAAGGGGTTAATCAAAGTGAGTATTGTGCATTTGTTGTTTGTTCCTCAGTGTGTAAGCATTGCCTGTGAATATTTGATTTTGGTTTGTTTTTCTGGAGATGAAGAGTCCACCTGTTTCATGTCTTGTTTTCCTGCAGGCCTCATCTGCGCCACCACCAGCCCTGTGTCGACCCGCCCCCCACTGCGTAGGACCCGTAACTCTGCCCCCACGGCCCGGAGCGAGTAAACTCCTAGTAGTATAGCCAGTCCCCCTGTCACTGCCTCCCCAAAACATGCTGCAGGTACGGGGATGGAGGGACAATATGATTATCATCAGTGGTTATGGGGGGTCAAAGGGATTATCGTAGCCATTGACTGGCATTGGAAATGTAGTTGTGGCACATTGATGCTTGGTTTTCTTTAGCAAATGGGAAACGCGTCCTCCCTATCGGCAGATCAAAGCCCCAAAACAGTGATGTCTCCACGAAGACGACGTACTGTCACCCCAAAAGTGGAACAGATTAAAGAGGAAGCGTCTGTGAAGCTGGCTTCACCTGTCTCTTCACCTCTCCCCAGGTCCCCCTCCACAGGTAAGTCTAAACTACAGCCACTTACTATTAACAAAACACATGACTCCCAACAGCCTGTCCTCATGAGTATGTCCTTTTTTCCTTCCTTGTATGTATGTGCGTATATATGTATGTTCCTGTGTGTGTAGTCAAGGGGAAAGTGAAGAAGGGCAAGCGGGCATGTGCTGTGGAGCCACTGCAGGAAGGGGAGGAGCTTTGTGACACAACAGGCAGGAAGTGGAGGCTGGTGAAACTGTTGAGTCAGAGCGAAGCTGAGCTGTTCTATGGAGGTGAGAGGTCACACTGCACTCTTCTTCAATTCTGGTCCATGGGACCCTCGGGGTGTACAGGCTCTTGTTCCAGGCTAGCACAAAGAAACCTTGATGATTAGTTGACTATTCTCTGATTCAGGTGATTTAGTACTGGGCTGGAACAAAAACCTGCAATAACCTGTGGGCCCCTGAGGGCCAGGTTTGAAGAATACTGTCACACAAGATGGAGTGTCAAATATGGACCATGGTGATTTGATCAGACACTGATTGTTTTCTTGTCTTCAATCTCTCCACAGTCCAGCAGAACGGGCCAGTTGCCAATTCCGGTGACTACAAACACATGCTCAAACTAGTGAGTGTAACTGCACATATTGTGTTCTCTCATACAGAACGATTATGTTGGCTACAGTGGTGCTTTGCGTATTATGTGGTGAATTCTGATGTGTGTTCTTCTGCAGGGAGCTAAAGATGGGAAGTTCTTTAATGAGCAGAACTTCCTACAGAGAGCTGCCAAGCCCTCATCAGGTGAGAGTCAAGCTTTGCCTTCATACACCTGGCCAGCCCTCAGCTTGACTACACCTCTAAACTGACTCTCACCTGACTGGACTACCCATCCACTTGCCTTAGCTATCTACGCATTTTAGTAGATCTGGCTGTACAATAACACATTTGACAGAACTTCTAAAGAATACAAGGCCAAGATTGTTACAAGATCCGCTTGGCAGGAACATCCTTATCTTAATGCAAAGCTGCAAACTGGCATGTGAATGGGCAACTCAGATGGGTCCCTATAGGTGGCATTGTAAGCTGAGAGGGATAGAGTAGGAGGAATTGTTTGGTTTGTGTATGACTGACTTGACTACTAGTGGTGGAGCCCATTGTAGAGGCTCTGTTAGTTACTAATTAACCTTTCTAACTGCTGTGATGCTGTCTCCTCCTAGTTGACAAGTGGATAAAGCACGCCAAGATGGACTTCCTTGGGATTCCTTCCTGTGTAGGATTTGGTCTTCATGCAGACTCCTACAGGTGTGTGTACATTGAGATGTGTGTTTGCTGTGTGCTTGTGCTTATGGGGAATGTGTGTGTTTTCCTTTTGTATGTTTTGAATGTGTACAGTGTTGCGTTTTTGTTTCAGGTTTTTGATTTTCCCCAGCATGGGCCAAACTCTTCAGTCTTTCATGGATGAGGGGGAGGGGATCCTGTCTGAGAAAGTGGTGCTTCAGCTGGCCTGCAGAGTAGTGAGTGCTCTTATAGAGGCCCTGATATGACTTCAAAATAGGATTCCCTATTGGATGTGCTTGCTGTTTAACTCTGCCTTCCTCCCTCTTCTTCCAGTTGGATGTGTTGGTGTTCATCCATGAAAATGAGTATGTTCACGCAGACATCCACGCTGAAAACATCTACATCAGCCCAGCACAACAAACACCGGTCAGAGTGTGTCTGTATAGTTGTGTGTTTGTGTACTTCTGTGTGCTGCCAGACCCCTCTACTATGCTCTTACTCCTGTATATGTGTGTAGGTATACCTTGCAGGGTACTGCCATGCTTTCCGCTACTGTCCTGGTGGCCGGCATGTGGAGTACCGCGAGGGCAGCCGAACACCACATGAAGGAGCCATAGAATTTATAAGCCTGGAGTCTCACAGGGGAGCAGGTGAGTCATCCTGCGGCCTGTCAATCATCCGCAGTTCTTCAGATACTGTGGAGGAGGGACAAGTTGCCCCTAACCAACCATAAGTACTTGTGTGTGATCGCACCTCAAGGTCCATCTCGGCGTAGTGACCTGCAGGCTTTGGGCTATTGCATGCTGCGCTGGTACACAGGGGCACTGCCCTGGACCTCCCTCACACACACACCAGCCCGCGTTGCCACGGAGAAGGAGAGGTGAGAGCCTAGGTCCTCACTATGGCAAGAAAGCCATTATGATAATGTTATTCTGTATTTATAAAATGGTAAAGCCTTGCGTGAGTGTCCAATCTTGACCCTTCACTGTAATGATTCAGGTACATGGAGGACGTTCCAGGTCTCCTAAATCACTGCTTCGGACAAAAGAAAGTCTTGAGTAAGTCCAGTTTTCTAGTGATTTGTTTTTTTATGCAGCATAATATGTTTTGTGTGTGCGTGTGATATAATGTATCTGTGTGTACTAAATGATGTATCAGGTGCGCTGCAGGTGTACCTGTCTCAGGTGATGGCTCTGCAGTACTCTGACCAGCCGGACTACAAGGCTCTGAGGGCAGGCCTTAGTGCAGCTCTGCAGAAGCTGGGAGGGTCACTGGAGCAACCCCTAGACCTGCAGGTCAGAACACCCACACACATACTGTACACACACACACACACACACACAACCTCCACTCTATCCCCAAGCTGCAGTTGAGAAAACAGTCAGATGACCACAGAAACCTGAAACCTCCCTCACCGCACAAGTGTGGTGTCCAACATCTTTTAGTTGACATTATGCTCATTACTTTCTCTTACTCCCCCTGCCCCCTTAGCAGGGTCTGGTTAGACCACTCATCCTTACACCACTACCTGTTCAGGTTATCTACTGAACTAATATACACCTCTACACCAGTCTATCTCCCGGTCTGAACGTGTGTTTATCTCTATCTCTCTTCAGATTAAAGCCATTGGAGGAAGATGATCCTTTGGGATGAAAATATACTAATGGGATTTTTAGCCAACTGTTTTTAAAATGCTGACTTCATGACTGTATGTGGCGTGAGTCCTGCTGTGTTTTTTATTCTGCTGGAAGCCACTCAAGGAGGAGCTTGTGAAGGTGTTTCATTATGTTCACTGGAGGTTCAGTGCACACCCCCTCATGGTTATTCCAGGTTAGTGAGCACTGCTGTACTGTGTTATTGTCAGCACTGGTTGGCGATGTGGCAGTGAGTGGGTAGTTAATGTTTAGCCTATACATTTTATAACAAAGACCCTTTGGTCAGGGGGGTAATGATTGTAAGTATAAACATTTGCATTGTTCCAGTTACGTTTTATAGATGTTCATGATATGCATTTTAGGTGATGATCCTGATCACAGGATAATACTTTGTTATTAAAGCGCTTTTATTAATTCACCTGTTTATCTGTATGTACCTAATTTCTTTGGAGTTTCTGGTGTTGATTATGAAACTCTGTTCTCATGTACCCCTGAGTGCACGGGGTCAGTACACTGATGAGTAGATATCATGTCCCAATTCCAAACCAGTTCCCTGCCCATATCCCTAGATCCTTGTTGACCCCCTTCTCAGATCTGGCAGGACTTGATGTTTGATGTGATCAACATGGTGGAAGACCATAGAGGTCATGTATAGAGGCTAGATGGAGCTATACAACACAGACTAGCCAACATGCTCTTGTCACCTCTAGACTTGTGCGTCACTTACGACCCTCCTCTCTGTGTAACAGAGGGTCCCTCCCTAAGGGAACAGTTTCTAGGCCAGGACACTTCCACAGTGGGGACTCCCTGTGAGGCTGCTCGCTATGAAAGAAAGTTTGGCTGCAGATTCATTATAAGGGGGAGAGAACCTTTAAGTCCCAAGAAAGGGGGGAGCAGAGAAATCCTGTTCATTTTCAAAGTTCTGTGGTTATCTTCCTCCTTTTGTAGCCCTCTGCATATATTCCACCCTCCTACCATAAGTTCTTCTGAGAAAATAAACATTTAGAGATGATGTCGGAAATGGTAGGTGTTACATAAAGATGTTAGGCTACCTCTTTAGCCTCTGTGCTGTTATAGGTTAATTGTTTACATGCCTTTTATTTACCTGCATAAGTAAACTCATGATTATACCTCTACTGCCATTCTTTCCAGTTAGACTGGTTTGGATTTCTCCTTGACCAATATGGCTGCCATGTTAACACCTTTCTGGAACTTTGAGGGTTTATGATATAGCCCTTCTAGTAATGTAATAGGATCTCTGTGTGAACCACCATATTGGTGTAAGAAAAAAATTATGTGAAACAGTTCTATATTCAGCACCACATAAGAGGCCACATACTGTGTTGTCATGGAAACAGTACAGCACAGAAACTTTGGCGTCCTAGTTTATGCTGTGGCAGGGTATATTAATCAGACCTGTTGAATAATTCAGTATAGGAAGAACTATGCCCACGCTCAGAGACTGGCAGACCTCTCACAACCCCTCCCTGCACAAAATGCTTACATAACTCAGGTGGTCGCTGCACTTGAGAAGGAAAGGAGGTAGTGCCTTAACGCGCAGACACACACATTAGGGCTATCGCCTACTCTCACACAACCTTGTAATACACGTTGTGTGTGAGGGGAAGAAAGATGTGCTAAAAGTGGTTTATATTGCCCCCTAGTGCATATGGGTATGTGCGACGCTTGATGGCTCCAGAACACTGCAAGCAAATCTTGAAACGTCATCGATGTTTATGAAAAACGTATGTTCCCCTCTCCTTCCTATTCCCGGGATATAACGGGATACTTGCAGTCAGAAACAGACGAGCTTTTTCCGTTTAACCCGACCGCCACACCCCTTACTAGGGGAGGGATTTTAGCCCCGTGTCGTCGCCAGGAGAAGAGAGAGGAGATGAGAGAGAGTGACAGTGACAAAGTGAAAAATGAGTTGGGAGTCCGAGTAAGGATAGCAGGACAGCGCCCATGCTGAAATATAATAGGCCTACCTTTTTATTCTCACATCGAAACATTGGACTCGTGTGCTCCGGTCGGAATAACGGCGAATGAAACATCGGATCATATGGACATGTACGTAACAACAGCAACTTGTAAGAATCGTTTCCCTTTTCTGTTCTATTGAGGGGGGTTGCATCCATAGTCTTAATTTACAGTTTACAGTATTATTTACGGATTTCTCAAACTCTTCCGCTATGTGGCAAAGTGACAGTGTGAGCCAGATTGCGCATAAGAAGATATTCTGGTAGGCTATTAAACGTCTTTAACTATGCTTGGTTTAGTTCAAATTGAGAGCGTCAAGTCACTTTCTTTTTTTTCATTCTACCGGACAGTGGGGGGTTGGACATTTTTGCCCGGGTTGGGAGTTACGGGGATTTGGGGTTGGGGAGAATATGTCATGCTGTGGTTATCACCCATATCGTGACCAACAATGAACCACTGGCGCTAGAGCAGGATCTCTAGTTTACCGGGTGGCAAACTTTGAGGCAATGTTCCAACTCAGTGGAGCATCCTAAACGCTGAGTAAAGGCGCTGTTTTGGCGCTGTTCGCCATGGCCTATACCGTCCATGTATGTCTGTGTCTTTGACGATAATCCCGTAATCTCTAATCCGAAGTACTTCAAATACTTTTTTTCACACCACTGGGTGTCTGTCAATCTGTCTATGGGTTTCTCTCCATCTCTCCACATGGTCCTTCCTTTAGAATCTGTGTTAAAGAGTTTATTCATGAAGGGGATCAGTCCCCATCACCCCTACCCTGAATTTAACTTTTACCACCATTGTCAAAACAGACAGCATGGCCCTGCTGGTGTAGTGGAAAATAGTTTGAATGAATTTATGACAGAGCTCCACATGCATAACAGTGCAAGGCCACTGTCTCACAATGATGACCTCATGGTATCATTGAATTAATTAATCTCTTCACTGACTACATTATTACTATAATCTGTAATCCTAACCCTTTTTAGGGAGATCGTTCACAAAAAGGCTAATAGTGTCTTGTAAATCTGTAGTAAGTCTTACAAAGTTAAAGTGGAGTAAGTCTTGCAGTAGGTTACAGCAGGATGGTCAAGAAATATTGGATGGTTTGCATAAGAACCATAGAGTATGGCTTTGTGTGTGTGTGTGTATTTGTGTGTGAGAGTGGCCTGCTGCTCATGCGCTAGCCTGCTGAGTGTGTGGGAACAGCTCTATGGAAACTCAGCCTTGTGGGGTAATTCTTACAATCTGTCCTTTGTGTGTGAGTCGCCTGTGGAGAGGATTAATAATAGCTAATGATCCCATCAGCTGCTCACGAACACTGGTGAAGAAAGGGGTACACACACAGAAAAACATAAACATCACAAATATAGATATACTGCAGTCTACACCTGGAGCAAGAGGTGGCACTGGCAGGGATTGAGTTTCGGGGTGTGTGTGTTTGGAGGTTAATGTGTCTGAGATGAGAGGTGTATGTGGGGGGCTGCTATGTTTTGTGTATGTGTGTTTGTGTATGTCTATGTTAGTGAATGTGTTGGCTGGTAAAAAATAAAATCCATAAAATGTAATAAAGACAGCCTTCATTTATCAGATTTGTTACTCAAACCACACCTCTATCCAAAACTAAACCTAACCTTGACTAACCCAAGCTAATCCTCTCAGCGTCCGGCTTGGATTAAGGATTAAACTGTACGCTTGGAGTTCATCATGGTCTAAGGATTTCACAATCTTAGACCAGAAAACACTTGGGCAGTTCCATGGTGATGGTAGAGGTTGCATGTGTACATTATATTGTTGTACATTAAATAGGCTTCAAATTAATATTATTTTAGTTTATCTGTCCGTCCTTCTCTCCCTCGCTCTCTCTGCCAGCCACTTACTCTCTCACAGAAACACCCAACCGTAAAGATGCAGGGTATAGTAAGGGTAAGTAACAATGTTTGGGATAGCAAATGGTAATAAGTGGTTTGAGTGTTCTGTGCAAAAGGTAGACTACTGCTGAGCCGTCATGTCAGTTTCATCTACAGGCGTGTGGAGTTTTAGCCTCGCCTCAGCTCATTTACTGAACCTTTGTGTTAATTTAGGTTTGGCCTTCGCTGGCCTAAGTAAGATCAGGTTTAGCCTTTAATCCTTTTGTGTTACTGTCTTATCATAGCTAAGACACCTACCCTGTGAGGTGGCTGTAATGTATATTACGCTCTGTTCTTGGAGAGGCGCTGTTTATGGTGACTGCATGTGGCTGGTGTCTTGCTTGTTTAGACTGATATTGGATCCTCTTTTCCAGAGTACTTCAACCAGAACATTTTGGAGTGTGTGTAATGCGTATGACACAGTGGACACATGCAATCTATCAAATGCCTGGAATATATGAGCAGGAGGAAGAGTGGCAGTTTTACACTCTTTTACACACACATACTCATGTGTACACTTGCACACTCAGATGGTTTTATATTCCTGGCCCAAGCTCCTCTGTAGAATTTCCTGTGTAGAGTCGGCCATCAGACTTCCTGTATTCAGGATTGGATGCAGAGGGGGAGGAGGTGGGGGGAACCGGGGTAATGGGGAACAGGGAAGGAAAGGAGAGAGAGAGGAAGCCAAAGCACAGAGTGTTTGCTGGAGTCAGTGTTGGTTGTTGTGGTTGTTGAGCTATGTACAATGCAGCCACACAGCATTGGACACGACACATGAGACAAGCTCTGAGGGAAGGAGGGGAGGTAAGTGAGTGGGAGCTAGGCAATGGTCTGTTAAATGGCTCTCCTTCCCCATACGCATTTTGCCTTCTACAATATCACTTATCTAGTCCTTTCTCATCAACGGTCATGAAGGAAAGGTGATTAGGAAAGGATGTTTTTGAAAATAGGCCATGGAGTGGGATGGAGTGTGGTAGAGAGTAAGGGGAGAGAGAGAGTGTGTGTGTGCAACCTGTAATGTCTTCCCTCCTGTTCCTTTACAGGACGTGTCCTCGGATCTGTGTAAGCCACACCGCCGTGCTAAGTCCTCCCAGCATGCAGTAGGGGCGGTCCACCTTAACTCCACAGGTAAGACACACAAACACTCAATCACACGCACACACACAGACTCTCCAGACCTGACTGCTGGAACACACTGACGGCTGGCGCGCAGACAAAAGCAAGTCCATCCTGCAGTGTCTGTGAACTGTGACCTTATCTTCCTCATTGAGCCAAATCTACTCATTGGCAGTAGTGAGTCTGTGTATGTCTGGCTGCCTGTGTGTGTATGTACTAGCCACTTATCGTCTTCACCCCGTGTGGAGTATGAAGCCACTACGTGCAAACACCATTGCATGTGTGTGTGTTATTGTCTCTCTCTTAATCTTCAGTACTCCACTATGTCTATTACAAAGTATCTTTCCCTCTCTGTGATTAGTTCACGGCATTGCCCTCTAAAGGAACCAGGATGTTTACAGGTTCTACCAAGAACCCAACCCCTAAAATACCTCAGCCTGAGCGGCTGGACGAGGTGTACTCCGCACTGAGGAGAGGCCTACAGTGAGTACACACACACACAGACACACACACACACACACGACTGGCCTGGCTGTTGTAGTAGACAGGTCAACAGCGAGACAGGAAAGGGTTCAAAGTCAAACAGGAAATGACATCACAATGCTGTGTTCTCAGGTCATACCTGCAGGTCCACCAGCTGGAGCTGGACAGCCTGGGGCAGCAGATCAGAGAGTGCAAGAGAAATGGCCGTCTGGTGAGAACACACACCACCAATCACACCAGTCTGACCAGTACTAACCCATCATCACCACACTGGCCACTGCCACTCGCACCATCCCACTTAGGGGACGATTTCATTTCTCAGGACATTCTGTTAGAGTGATACTGTGTGCATGGTGATGTTAACTGTTATATGCCTCCCTTCCTCTCTCTGCAGGGGTCTCTGTATGAGTTGGATAAGGTGGGTTTCAATCACACCAGGGGAGATGACTGTATTAATTCACGACTCTATTAATAAACGAATGAATATGTACATTTTGGGGTGATTTAATTACTGAATAACTTGTCCTTTGTGCTTTATCAGCAAGTGAAGGCCATAGAGAGATTTATGCGCCGCTTGGAGTTCCACCTCAGCAAGGTATGACTTTGTGTGTGTGTGTGTGTGTGTGTGTGTGTGCATCTGCAGTGCAGTAAGATGCCTGTTAGCCATACATTTGTCATAGTGTTGTCATAATGTTGTAACTACAGAGTAAACTCTGTTTTGTTATAGTGTAACCATCTCTAATACTGTATTTGATGGCAGATTAAGGAGCTTTACAGGTCTGCAGCACCATAGTGTTTCTGCACAGCTTTAACGTTGCTGTAACATTTGTGTAACGTTCCAGGTAGAGGAGCTGTACGATGCGTACTGTATGCAGCGGCGGCTGCGGGATGGGGCCAGTAAGATGGTGGCAGCCTTTAACTCTGCCTCGGGGAGCAAGGAGGCACGGGAGAGCCTGAATGAGGCCAACAGGGGCTACAGGGAGTACACTGAGGTAAGGGGCAGGGGCTTATGGGTACAATGCGGAGACGTGTTAGACAACAAGGCTATTCGCTCTTTCATAGAGCCTTTTAACTTTTAAAATAGCCGTTTACAGAATGGAAAATAAGGTCAAATAAGTCTTGACATAAGTAATTTATCAGAAATAAGAGTTTGACCGCAATGTCATGTTGCTCTGACCACAAACATCACAGATTATCATTGAAATGAATGACTCATTCTCTCTCTCTCGATCTCTCTCGCCTCTCTCTCTGCAGCACATGTGTTCGCTGGAGAGTGAACTGGAGAACCAGATGGGAGAGTTTCACATCAAGATGAAAGGTGAGTCATTTTCTCACCCTCCTCTTCCGCCCCTTTGTTCTGGCCCTCACTCCCATCTGTTCTTACCACCCCCCCTCTCCTCTCTCTCTCTCTCTCTTTCTCGCTCTCATTCTGGTGTTCTCCCTGTATGCATATGTTATGTACTGTAACTGTATGTGTCCTGTATTGCAGGTCTGGTTGGCTATGCGCGGTTGTGTGCAGGAGACCAATATGAGGTGAGAATGACTAATGGATACACACTCACCTACACCGACACATACACACATACAGTATGCACACACACACACACGAGGCACTGATGGTACCCTTGACCCCCAGGTCCTGATGCGTTATGGGCGTCAGCGCTGGCGGATGAAAGGTCGTGTGGAGGTCAGCAGTAAACAGGTGTGGGACAGTGACGACAACGTCTTCCTGCCTCTCATCACAGAGCTCCTGTCAATCAAGGTGAGAAAGCCCTTTGGATGGAGCATGATAGTGTTTATTATCAGTATTTACTGTAAGTAACTCTGGATAAACGTGTTTGTGTTTATAATCAATCAATCAATCAATCAATTTTATTTTATATAGCCCTTCTTACATCAGCTAATATCTCGAAGTGCTGTACAGAAACCCAGCCTAAAACCCCAAACAGCTAGTAAAGCAGGTGTAGAAGCACGGTGGCTAGGAAAAACTCCCTAGAAAGGCGAAAGCCTAGGAAGAAACCTAGAGAGGAACCAGGCTATGAGGGGTGGCCAGTCCTCTTCTGGCTGTGCCGGGTGGAGATTATAACAGAACCATGCCAAGATGTTCAAAAATGTTCATAAGTGACAAGCATGGTCAAATAATAATCAGGAATAAATCTCAGTTGGCTTTTCATAGCCGATCATTAAGAGTTGAAAACAGCAGGTCTGGGACAGGTAGGGGTTCCATAACCGCAGGCAGAACAGTTGAAACTGGAATAGCAGCAAGGCCAGGCGGACTGGGGACAGCAAGGAGTCACCACGGCCGGTAGTCCCGACGTAGGGTCCTAGGGCTCAGGTCTCTTATAACATATATAATAACATATAGTTATTATAAACATGTTTATAATAACTATGTTATTACTGTATTACCATGTTATTATCATATTATTGTACACAAACAGCAAAAATAGCCAGAACTTAACAATAGTCCTAAAAAACATCACTTACCACCACCATTCACCTGACTGTGGTTGTTTGTCCGGTGTGGTTGCCAAGGTGACTGAGCTGAAGAGCCTGGCCAATCACGTGGTGGTTGGCAGCGTGTCCTGTGAGACACTCGACCTGTTCTGTCCGCTGCCTCAGACAGTTGCCGTGGATATCAACAACTTGGGGACAGTCAAACTGAACCTAGAGGTCACCTGGAGGTCAGTCTCACCTCAATCATACCTCTTTACCAGTTCATCCCCGTCTCAGCTCCTTCCCCCTCAACCCCTGTTCTACCTTCATCTACCTCCCCATTCTATTGGTGATAGCCAAACCAGGCCATTTGTGAAGAGAAAGAGTATTGTTTGTGTCAAGACTGACTCATACGTTTGTCAGTAGTAATAACACACGATACGGCTGTTTCTATAATGTAGATCTCTAATGTAAATATCTTGCCCACTCTCACTTTCTCTCTCGCTCGCTCTCTCACTCACTATCCTTCTCTCTCTCTCAGTCCATTTGATAAAGATGACCAGACCTCGTCCTCCAGTACGGTTTCCAAGCGTTTTCTGTCCAATCAGAGCCCTCCAGACACACCTTCCATGCGCGAGCAGGTGTTTTATGTGAGTCACACCTTGTCCTTCCTGCCTCTCTCCCCAGCTTTAACCTACGCTTAAGTCAGCTGTTCATAATTGGCTGGAAAACCTAAATATTGTTTTATTGTTGTTATTATAACCATTGATTACTACTCGCTATTATTAGTTTAATTTTGTTCTGTTTCAGCTGCTCCCTGGCTGCTGTGTTTGTAGAGGTAGCAGTGGTGTGTGTGATTGTAGTAGAGGAGTGTGTGAGTGTATCAGTGAGCTGTGTAGGGGTAGGAGAGGAGTGTGTGAGGGTACACGAGCAGGTTGTGGAGTGTGTGAGTGTATTGGTGAGCTATGTAAATGTAGGAGAGGAGTTTGTGAGGATAGGAGTGAGTTGTGTGAGGAGTGGAGATCTGGTTGTGGAGCGAATGAGGGTACCAGTGATATGTGTGAGACCAGAAGTGAGTACGAATGTAGCTGTGGTCCTCTTAGCTGTTTAATAGTGGTTGAGTAGCAGTCCAATTTCTCCCTCCTCTTCCTCGCCGAAGAGCGTTTCTCCTCGGAGCAGGGCCAGACTGGGCCAACGCTGGTCAACGTTGGAAGTGTTCCGTGACACCTTGGCGGACAGGCTCTCTCCACCCAGCCGCGTCCACTCACAGTTGGTGTGTGGCTGCATACAGTTGAAGAAGTGTGGTTGTCTGTAGTTGAAATATGGTGGTTTGGTTAGTGTGTGGTGGTTTGTAGTCATGTTGTGATTTTCAGTGTTCTGTACTTGGTAAATGTGAACTAGCTAGTGAGTGAGTCTTGGTCCATGTAGTTTGATCATTGCAATTTTTGTGTAATGCAGTGCCATATAGGGAATTTGATTATTTTGTCCTGACATTCAGATATATTGAAAATCATGTTTGTATTTAAAGCTTATATTCAGTGCGCAGTTCTGGTGTAATGTTCTGTCATTAATGGTATTTTTGTTTTCCATGTTTTGTCAGATGGACTTGCCTATTATTGATGACATCTTTCTCTCTTCCTCTGCCCCCACCCCTTCCCTCTCTCATTTCTTGCTCTCTGTAGTCTCTATTGAGGAGACCAGGGGAGCTGGAGAATGGTACAGTCTGGTCAAACTCCTCTGAATCATCAGACGACTCTTCCAGCCCTGCCATGGGACACACACACAGGATGATGGCCACTCACAGCCTGCAGACCACACCCACTATCCAGATCTCCTTCAACCCCCGCCAATCAAGCGTCTCTACCCCATCCCTCTCGTCCAATCAGGAGGAAGGGGAGCCAGACGCCACCAAGGAATTTGGCGGAACAGACTCTGTGAAGTGTGCACTGCCAAATGGCCATTTGAAGTGTTCTCGATCTCTCAGCCATATCAGCGAGAGAGCCATAGACTGTGCTTCGACTAACAGGTTGTCTGCTCAATCAGTTGAGTCCTCTGAAACGCCAGAACCCCTTCCCCACTTAGACCTTGAAGTCTCCTGTGTGGCTTCTCAATGCTCTAACCAGGACATGCCTGAAGCCTTGGACTTGCCTGAATCTGGGGGCCAAGAGTCATGTGTTTCAACCCCAGTGGATCAGGGTGATGCTCCTCCAGCCTCAACACTGCAGGCCGAGAAGCCTAGGGCTGGGGTAGAGCCTCTTCCCACAGACCGTGTACTGGGAGAGGGACTGAGGGAGGAAAAGTCCTCCACGGAACACAATCACAGACTCCAATCTACCCAGCCACAAGAGCTAACACTACCAGAAGAGACAGTGACTGTGAGTGTATGTGACAGGTGTGTGGGTAGACATGTAATTGTGTGATGTGTGTACTAAGTCTCTTTCCTCCATAGGGTCGATCTCACTATCGGTCCTCCAGCTTCACTCAGGAAGTTGAGACTGCCCTGGAGAGCTTTGATTTTCTCAACTTCTCTGACCTTGACGATGAAGAAGAGGAGGAGAAAGAACAAGAAGTGGAAGAAGATGAACAGAAGAGGGATGAGGAGGAGAAGGATCAAGAGAAGGAAGATGAGACAAGGGACTCTGCTGAGAGGTCAGCATTCCCTTCTCTTATGTATCAGGCTCTAACTGAACTCATCCTGCCAACTAGTGTTTGGAAAGCTGAATGGCACGTGAATTTAGTTGAGTCTGGATGGTGGATTTAGTTTGTATAATACTGGGTGAAGTTGCATAGTGTTATTTTTGAATGCTCTACTCTCACACTTCTTTGAATGTGCCCAAATCCTTCATATTCATTTCATAAGACAGAACTGTTTGCTCAATATTTTGTATTACACAGTGAGTCAGAGTCTGTGTGTGAGTGTGTATGTCAGATTAAGTTTGTCAGACTGTGGTCTGTAATATTCTCCTTTTTGCTTTCCTCAGCAGTGAAGAGTGTGAGGACGATGTTATAGAAATCATTGTCGAGGCCCCTGAAGGCTTCCGGAATGAGGACTGTCCTCCTCTAGATGCAGACTGCAGCTCTGAGGTAATGATAATGATCATGGGTTTATGCATGTATAAATAGTGCCTTAGGTTTGAGTGTTCTAAACTGTAGGCAACTTTGCATGTAACATTTACATAGGAGGAGGAGAGTAGCGAGCAGCTGCAGGCCTCCAGTGAGACAAAGGACGAGCAGAAGGAAGAACAGGAGAAGGAGGAAGTGGAAGAGGAGGAGGAGGAGCAGGTTACAGAGACGGATAACCCTGCCACACAGGAGCATGGTGAGAGGGGAGGGTCAACTGCTGACTTGAGAGTGATTTGAAGTGTGAGTGGTGTTGATCGAGATGTGTGTGTGATTTGTATATATTGATTGTGGAGGTGTCATTGGTGGAGAGTAAGTTGTATTTATGCTTCATGCAGGTGATGAGGCATCCTGTGATGATGAACCCAGCTCCTCCACCCCCAGCAGAATGGCCACCACTCTCCTTTAACATAATTGAGATGCCACTTCCCCAGACCATTATCAGATCCCATCCTAATCCACCAGTCTCCTAAGAGATCCATTCCATTTCACGACTAACAGATCAAAGAGCTCCGCTCCTCTTCTAGATCAGACAAGTGATTTCTGCCATGGAGGTGGAGATTGCGCAAATGAACATACATATATTTGCCTCCCTCTCTCCACTCTTGATTGACAACATTAATGACTATTGTTGTCTTGAAAATCCACTCATCCAAAGGCCACACGTACGCACACAGCCACCTTACAGTGAAGATAGGCATCTTTAGTCTAATGGAGCCTCTTCATTCAGAAAGTGCCTCAAGTTACAGAAAGGGGGATGGTCAATTAACGAATACATGAAGAAAATGAACTTTTATTACGAACCAGAGAAGAAAATGAATGGGTATAAAGAAGAGTTTTGATACATTGTTTATTTTCAGGATGACTTACAGATTGTGCACTATAAAAGATACAATTATTTACTGCTTCATATAAATAAATAATGTTGAGCAAATGTGTTGCCTGCTTTCAAATGTTTAAACTTTATTATTAAAAAATATGTTGGTAAATCTACTGCATTGGATAGTATTTTTATGAGAGTACTTTCAGTGTGCTTCAAAATCAATATTTGAGAATAACAACAATGAAACAAAACCCCTCAAGTGTTCTGGGCTGGCATCCACTACCCAAAAAGCAGCACTTTTACATCCATGACTTACAGACTTCAACATCTTTCTAAATTGTACTGCCCTCTCCTGGGTCATGATGGAGAGGAGGCCATACAATTTTCCACAATATTATTTTCACCATTAATTAACTTATTGATCATTGGAAGGCGGCATATGGGATATACACAGTGCTTGACTTGGACTAAAATAACTGTCAGCACATTGTTGGTGCTGGTACTGTATATTTTAGGTGCAGGAGCTCCACAATACTTTTGAGCTAATATATTATAAGAGGAATAGGAGCTCAAAGCAGTAGAATGCTTAAGGTGCCGGTACTCGGCTCCAGTGAGCTCCTGCCCAAGTCAAGCACTGGATATACACTCTCATAGCCAGCTTCAATCCTTCCCAGCCCCACAATAACATCTGTTATATAATGAAAGTTACAACATCTTGCACAAACTATTATTACAAGCTTGCATTTGTGCTGTGGTTGCATGGTAGTCTTTAGTCTTTAAATATTTTGATTTTCATAGTGAAATAGCCCTATTAACGCAACACAGACTAAGTATAGAAAAAATACAACTTCTTTGTCATGTGGAAACAACTGTTCACTCAGACACCACGCCCACGAACGCTGGTATTTCGAAACTGGCGCCCAGACGTCACTGCCACACAACTGCTGCGGTACCCCCCTCCCACTTCTCCCGTCGGGCCTCTGCCTGCGCATGCACACTCGCCCGCTCCAGGCCACCATTTTGTGAAGAAACAACTCTGCCAAAGCGTGAGAGGATTAATAGCGCTGGGACGTAAGGGCACGCTTCCCTACCGTCGCCAGAGTAAGACCAAACAAGCACTGAGCGCTCAAGCAAATCTACCGGGAAAAGGAAGACGGAGGAGCAGGTAAAACGTTACTTTCTCCGATGAAGGGGGGCATTTTTGTAGGAGCTGTCGTCGGCCTCTAGGTGTCACGATGGGGCTCGCGGTCCAGGCGACTGGCGGGGGGTGTTTGTCTCCCTCTATCGTTATCGAAAATTTACTAAAAACATTTATAACCCAGAAGTTAGAGCTTCTGTTAAACTTATTCGTGTATTTGGACTGCTATTAGTTCGTATTAAGGCACGGGATGGCTTTATAAATGCCTTAATGTTTAGGGGATTGTATAGGCCAGGCGTCCATCTTCTCGTGCCCTTTGTTTCCTCTTTTGAGAAGAGAACCCGCGTCTCCGGGTTCTAGGACGAAAGCGCAACATTTCGAGTTTAAACTTTGTATCAATGTCAATGTATACGTATCAATGTAAACTAAATGTTTCCAATCACTCATGGTGCTACACTTTGAAAAAATTATAATGAATCATTAAATCTCTCCTGTAGTCTTTCAGATTTACTACCTAGTCCCTGATCTGGGTAGTTATTTTAGTCGATGTTCTAGAACAATCCGTTGGTTCTAATATATCAACACTAATTGTGTAATACTTTGGATTCAAGCTATTTTACGGCTTCTCAAAATGGGGCTCTAGTTAAGTAGGTCGGTAACAAGGTAACGTTTCCACAAAGGTTCCCGAGAGTAAACACGGAAGGAGGGAATGTAGAGTAATCTCTTAAATGTAGGCCAAATAAGTGTGCGAGCACGGAGAGTAGATTTCTTCCTAATCAGAAGCTTGATAAGAGTTGGTTTTCTATCATCGGCACCACGTCCCGTCGCGCCAGCCTGGTCCGCCTACAGCCGCCTTTCGATTTAAAACTTGTCATGAGAGAGAGAGCTCCCTCTATAACCTGCACGGTAATGTTACAAAAACATCCGCTATACCGGGGCAAGACACATGAGGGTGAATAGGGTAGGTTCCTTTTACAAGTGAGTTTTTTTATATATAAAAATGATCTGCTTATTTTGTGAGTGTTCTTTTTTTATTGGGACATTGTCAAATGGTCGGTAGATCAGAGAAGTAGGATTAAAGATCAAATAATAATCTTATTGCAATTGTCTTGCATACATTAAAGTCAGCAGAAACTCTACACCTTTGTTTTCTGAACTGGACTCATTTCATGTAACATGACACCACTCAAGCAGCAATAAACAGAGAGAAGTTAGTAATAACAAAGTTGCCAGTCCCACACCAGTCAATGGCTATGGTTCCCAGGAAAATACACTACATGACCAAAAGTATGTGGACACCCGCTCGATGAACATCTCATTCCAAAATCATGGACATTAATATGGAGTTGGTCCCCCCTTTTGCTGCTTTAACAGCCTCCACTCTTCAGGGAAGGCTTTCCACTAGATGTTGGAATATTGCTGCGGGGACTTAGTGAGGTCGGACACAGATGTTGGGCGATTAGGCCTGGCTCGCAGTTGGTGTTCCAATTCATCCCAAAGGTGTTCGATGGGGTTGAGGTCAGGACTCTGTGCAGGCCAGTCAAGTTCTTCCACACCGATCTCGACAAACCATTTCTGTATCGCTGAAACAGGAAAGGGCCTTCCCCAAACTGTTGCCACAAAGTTGGAAGCACAGAATCGTCTGCTGCCAGTGTTTGTCTATGGAGATTGCATGGCTGTATGTCTCGAATTTATATACTTGTCAGGAACGGGTGTGGCTGAAATAGCCGAATCCACTAATTTGAAGGGGTGTCCACATACCTTTGTGTATATATAGTGTATCAAGTTATTTATTTTTTAATTATTCTGGTCTTATCAGGTAACTTTTTATGGAGGATGAAGTCGTTTCCATTGAGACCGCTCAGGTCGAGGGTCTCCAGGACAGTGGAGAAGGAGCAGAGCTGCTCCAGACTGCAGAGGCTGCCCTGATGGAGGGGGGTGTGGCACCCGAAGAGGTGACAGGGAATGTTGAAATGATGGTGATGGACACCCTGGACTCGACCCTTGACCCTGCCCTGCTACAGATGAAGACTGAGGTCCTCGAAGGGGGCGGTGCGGTGACAGTCACCGGGGGAGACGAGGGACAGATCATCACCCTGCAGGTTAGTGTGATTTGTGAGTTTACATTGAGAAAGGTTGGGAAAATATCCCTTGTAAGCCAAACTTGTAGGCATAAATTATTCAGAGAACTGACTGACCCTGACTGTGTCTTGAATTTAGGTAGTGAACATGGAGGGGAACATGGAACAGACGAGTGCAGCGCTGGGGCTTGGACAGCTGCAGCTGGTGCAGGTCCCTGTCACTACAGCCACCGTGGAAGAGCTCCAGGCCAGCTTCGTTGACGCCTCGGCAGGCAATACTGAGGCAGAGCCAGTGATCTGCCACACCCTCCCTCTGCCCGAGGGCTTCCAGGTCAGACGCTACTCATCTACAAACACACACTTTAAACAAGCACTTTAATATCCTGATTAATGTTTCTATACACACTTTGGCCTGAAGGCTCAGGTGAGATGCACTGACTATAATACAACTCTAACCCCTTCCTGGCAAATTGTTTTTGTCTGGTGAAGGTGGTGAAGGTGGGGGCGAATGGAGAGGTGGAGACAGTTGAACAGGAAGAACTGCAGGCAGCCCAGGATGAGCTCCAGATGACCCATGGGGAGGAGGAGGAGGAAGTTGAGCCCCAGGTAGAGGACCAGACCTGGTCCAAAGACCCAGATTACCAGCCAACTGCTGGCATCCGCAAGGGGAAGAAGGGCAAGAAGAGCCGCCTGCGTTACGGGGAGGGGGAGCGGGACATGGACGTGTCTGTGTATGACTTTGAGGAGGAGCAGCAGGAGGGGATGCTCTCTGAGGTCAACGCCGAGAAAGTTGTGGGCAACATGAAACCGCCCAAACCAACCAAGATAAAAAAGAAAGGTCAGAGTTGTGTGAAAGGTTATGTTTTGTGTGTATGTGGGGGTATGGCAACCTCTCTCTTTTGGGGGTGTTAATGGTAGACTCTGCGATGACGGATGCAGAAAGTAGAACGCATAGTGGGTCAATTTCTGCAACAACTACGAGCGTTGAAGCGCAAGGCTCAACTTCTCTGCTGTTTTGGTCCCGTGGCTACCACACTCTTACCAGCGTGAAGCGACCCTGTGCACATGTGCAGATACTGTGTGTGACAGTGAGCGCGACGTCTTGCATTTCGCTCATCTCAATATCTGCGGTGCTGCCCGTGGCAACGTCATTTCGCTGAGTCTACCTTTAATGTGTTTAATAACCCCTTGTGTCTCTCTCCTTAGGTGTGAAGAAGACGTTCCAGTGTGAGCTGTGTAGCTACACCTGCCCCCGGCGCTCTAACCTGGACCGCCACATGAAGAGCCACACAGATGAGAGGCCGCACAAATGCCACCTGTGTGGGAGGGCCTTCAGAACGGTCACACTGCTGAGGAACCACCTCAACACACACACAGGTATCTACAGACTCACATGCTCAGTCACAGGCTGTAAAAAAAAGAAGGATTAATCCTTATTGAATGGATAGGGTGAGGGTTACTTATGTTTACTATTGCCCCTTCCCGCTCTCTCTTAGGCACTCGTCCTCATAAATGCCAAGATTGTGACATGGCATTTGTGACTAGTGGAGAGCTGGTGCGTCATCGTCGCTACAAACACACATTCGAGAAACCCTTCAAGTGCTCCATGTGTGACTACGCTAGTGTGGAGGTAAGTACACACGTCTGATCTATGTTTACATGTTATCTAGTAAGAACTCATTTGCAATGTATAACTGAAATGTTTCTGGAATGTCGTTTAACTGTTTGTCTCTCTCTCTCTTTGCCCCAGGTGAGTAAACTGAAGAGACACATCCGCTCCCATACAGGCGAGAGGCCCTTCCAGTGCAGTCTGTGCAGCTATGCCAGTCGAGACACCTACAAACTGAAGAGACACATGAGGACACACTCAGGTAACACATACCCCAATCTCTCAGCCTTACACCTAAATATTCCTGATTTTAGTTTTGTTGATCGATGCTAAAGTATTGACCAAAAGTATATGGACACCTGCTCGTCGTACATCTCACTCCATTAATATGGAGTTGGTCCCCCCTTTGTTACTATTACAGCCTCCACTCTTCTGGGAAGGCTTTCCACAAGAGCATTAGTGAGGTCGGGCACTGATGTTGGGCGATTGGGCTTGGCTCGCAGTCGGCGTTACAATTAATCCCAAAGGTGTTCAATGGGGTTGAGGTCAAGGCTCTGTGCTGGCCAGTCAAGTTCTTAACATTTAAGTAATTTAGCAGACGCTCTTATCCAGAGCGACTTACAAATTGGTGCATTCAACTTATGATAGCCAGTGGGACAACCACCCTATATTTCTTTTTCTTCTTCTTTTTTTTTATTGGGGGAGGGGTGGGGTAGAAGGATTTGCGTTCTCCTGGAATCCGCCAAACCTATATTCGTTCTTCGGACTGCCAGATGGTGAAGCGTGATTTTTCACTCCAGAGAACGCGTTTCCACTGCTCCAGAGTCCAATGGCGGCGAGCTTTACACCACTCCAGCCGACGCTTGGCATTGCGCATGGTGATCTTAGGCTTGTGTGTGGCTGCTTGGCCATGGAAACTCATTTCATGAAGCTCCCGATGAACAGTTCTTGTGCTGACGTTGCTTCCAGAGGCAGTTTGGAACTCGGTAGTGAGTGTTGCAACTGAGGACAGATTATTTTTACACGCTATGCGCTTCAGCACTTGGCGGTCCAGTTCTGTGAGCTTGTGTGGCCTACCACTTGGCGGCTGAGCCGATGCTGCTCCTAGACATTTCCACTTCACAATAACAGCACTTACAGTTGACCAGGGCAGCTCTAGCAGGGCAGAAATTTGACGAACTGACTTGTTGGAATGGTGGCGTCCTATGACGGTGCCACGTTGAAAGTCACTGAGCTCTTCAGTAAGGCCATTCTACTGCCAATGTTTGTCTATGGAGATTGCATGGCTGTGTGGTCACTTTTATACACCTGTCAGCAACAGGTGTGGCTTAAATTGCTGAATCCACTAATTTGAAGGGGTGTCCACATACTTTTGTGTGTATATATAGTGTATCTGCCTCACATACAACCTAATAACCCGTCCCTCTCTCTGGCAGGTGAGAAAGCCGTATGAGTGCTACATCTGCCATGCTCGTTTCACACAGAGCGGCACCATGAAGATGCACATCCTGCAGAAGCACACAGAGAATGTGGCCAAATTCCACTGCCCCCACTGTGACACTGTCATCGCCCGCAAGAGCGACCTGGGTAAGCGACTCGCTTGTGCACAGTCATATCTTCTCTGCTGAAATACGGTCTTGTAACTTGAGTGGATCCGTCTGTGTTCCTTAAATTTGGATTGGCCCTTCCTTTCTCACTCTCAGGTGTGCACTTGCGGAAGCAGCATTCGTTCATGGAGATGGGCAGGAAGTGTCGTTACTGTGATGCTGTGTTCCACGAGCGTTACGCACTCATCCAGCACCAGAAGTCCCACAAGAATGAGAAGCGCTTCAAGTGCGACCAGTGTGACTATTGCTGCAGACAGGTAAGTGAACGAGACATTCTCTCCTTGTTTCCTGTCTTCACTCATTTGAAACGTTGGATGTCCATCATATATTTGCCATCATCAATCTCAGAGATGAGGAGAAGAGGCCACTAAACTATTGAGATGGATCTGTTTGGAATTCAGCCGGAGACTGTTCTAGACCTCCGGGTGTGTTCACTGACTGTCCTATGTTTAACCTCTCACCCCTAGGAGCGTCACATGATCATGCACAGACGCACACACACGGGGGAGAAGCCGTACGCCTGCAGCCAATGTGAGAAAACTTTCCGGCAGAAGCAGCTGCTGGACATGCACTTCAAACGCTACCATGACCCCAACTTCATCCCCACTGCCTTCGTCTGCAGCAAGTGTGCCAAGACCTTCACTCGCAGGGTAAGGGGACAACACACATCCACAGTGCAGGCTAAAGGACTCATTCGCATCCAAACACATATCCTCCCGGGCAGGATACGGGACACTCAAAAACACACACCCTCTCACCAGGTTGGGGAGGATTGAAGCCTAGTTTGCTCCACAGTATGAGTATGTTGTGGTCTTACAGTGCCTTCAGAAAGTATTCATACCCCTTGACTTATTCCACATTTTGTTTTACAGCCTGAATTCAAAATATATATATTTTTCTCACCCATCCACACACAATACCCCATAATGACAGTGAAAACATGTTTTCAGAAATCTTTCCAAATGTATTGAAAATGAAATACTGATATCTAATTTACGTAAGTATTTACACCCCTGAGTCAATACTTTGTAGAATCAAACAAATGTTATTTCTCACATGCGCCGAATACAACCGGTGTAGACCTTACAGTGAAATGCTTACTTACAGGCCCTTAACCAACAATGCAGTTTTAAGAAAAATAAGTGAGTAAAAAATATATAGATACGTTTTTTTTTTTTACTATATAACAAACAAATTAAAGAGCAGCAGTAAAATAACAGTAGTGAGGCTATATACAGGGGGTACCGGTACAGTCAATGTGCGGGGGCACAGGTTAGTCGAGGTAATTGAGGTAAAATGTATACTACCGGTCAAAAGGTTTAGAACACCTACTAATTCAAGGGTTTTTCTTTATTTTTACTGTTTTCTACATTGTAGAATAATAGTGAAGACATCAAAACTATGAAATAACACATATGGAATCATGTAGTAACCAAAAAAGTGTTAAACAAATCAAAATATATTTTATATTTGAGATTCTTCAAATAGCCACCCTTTGCCTTGATGACAGCTTAGCACACTCTTGGCATTCTCTCAACCAGCTTCACCTGGAATGCTTTTCCAACAGTCTTGAAGGAGTTCCCACATAAGCTGAGCACTTGTTGGCTGCTTTTCCTTCACTCTGTGGTCCGACTCATCCCAAACCATCTGAATTTGGTTGAGGTCGGGGGATTGTGGAGCCAGGTCATCTGATGCAGCACTCCATCACTCTCCTTCTTGGTAAAATAGCCGTTACACAGCCTGGAGGTGTGTTGGGTCATTGTCCTGTTGAAAAACAAATGATAGTCCAACTAAGCCCAAACCAGATGGGATGGTAGCTGCCGAATGCTGTGGTAGCCATGCTGGTTAAGTGTGCCTTGAATTCTAAATAAATCACAGACAATGTCACCAGCAAACGCACCTCCACACCATAACACCTCCTCCATGCATTACGTTGGGAAATACACATGCGGAGATCACCCATTCACCCACACAGCGTCTCACAAAGACACAGCGGTTGGAACCAAAAATGTCCACTTTGGACTCTAGACCAAAGGACAAATTTCCACCGGTCTAATGTCTATTGCTCGTGTTTCTTGGCCAAAGCAAGTCTCCTCTTCTTATTGGTGTCCATTAGTAGTGGTTTCTTTGCAGCAATTCGACCATGAAGGCCTGATTCACGCAGTCTCCTCTGAACAGTTGTAGTTGAGATGTGTCTGTTACTTGAACTCAGAAGCGTTTATTTGGGCTGCAATTTCTGGGGCTGGTAACTGCAGCAGAGGTACCTTCTGTGGCGGTCCTCATGAGAGCCAGTTTCATCATAGCGCTTGATGGTTTTGGCGACTGCACTTGAAGAAACTTTCAAAGCTCTCGATGGTGCAGCTGTAGAACCTTTTTGAGGATCTGAGGACCCATGCCAAATCTTTTCAGTCTCCTGAGGGTAAATAAGCTTTGTCGTGCCCTCTTCACGACTGTCTTGGTGTGTTTGGACCATGATAGGTTTTTGGTGATGTGGACGCCAAGGAACTTGAAGCTCTCAACCTGCCGTACTACAGCCCCGTCGATGAGAATGGGGGCGTGCTTCGGTTCTCCTTTTCCTGTAGTCCACAATCATCTCCTTTGTCTTGGTCACGTTGAGGGAGAGGTTGTTATCCTGGCACCACACGGCCAGGTCTCTGACCTCCTCCCTACAGGCTGTCTTGTCGGTGATCAGGCCTACCACTGTTGTGTCGTTGGCAAACTTAATGATGGTGTTGGAGTCGTGCTTTGCCATGCAGTCGTGGGTGAACAGGGAGTACAGGTGGGGACTGAGCACGCACCCCTGAGGGGCCCCCGTGTTGAGGATTAGCGTGGCAGATGTGTTACCTACCCTTACCACCTGGGGGCGGCCTGTCAGGAAGTCCAGGATCCAGTTGCAGAGGGATGTGTTTAGTCCCAGGGTCCTTAGCTTAGTCATGAGCTTTGAGGGCACTATGGTGTTGAACGCTGAGCTGTAGTCAATGAATAGCATTCTCCCGTAGGTGTTCCTTTTGTCCAGGTGGGAAAGGGCAGTGTGGAGTGCAATAGAGATTGCATCATCTGTTGGGGCGGTATGCATATTGGAGTGGGTCTAGGGTTTCTGGGATAATGGTGTTGATGTGAGCCATGACCAGCCTTTCAAAGCCCTTCATGGCTACAGACGTGAGTGCTACGGGTCGGTAGTCATTTAGGCAGGTTACCTTAGTGTTCTTGTGCGCAGGGACTATGGTGGTCTGCCTGAAACATGTTGGTATTACACACTCAGTCAGGGACAGGTTGAAAAAGTCAGTGAAGACACTTGCCAGTTGGTCAGCGCATGCTCGGAGTACACGTCCTGGTAATCTGTCTGGCCCTGCGGCCTTGTGAATGCTGACCTGTTTAAAGGTCTTACTCACATCGGCTACGGAGAGCGTGATCACAGTTGTCCGGAACAGCTGATGCTCTCATGCATGCTTCAGTGTTGCTTGCCTCGAAGCGAGCATAGAAGTAATTTAGCTCGTCTGGTAGGCTCGTGTCACTGGGTAGCTCGCGGCTGGGCTTCCCTTTGTAGTCCGTAATAGTTTGCAAGCCCTGCCACATCCGACGAGCGTCGGAGCCGGTGTAGTACGATTCAATCTTAGTCCTGTATTGACGCTTTGCCTGTTTGATGGTTCGTCGGAGGGCACAGCGGGATTTCTTATAAGCGTCCGGGTTAGAGTCCCGCTCCTTGAAAGCGGCAGGTCTACCCTTTAGCTCAGTGCGATGTTGCCTGTAATCCATGACTTCTGGTTTGGGTATGTACGTACAGTCACTGTGGGGACGACGTCATCAATGCACTTATTGATGAAGCCAGTGACTGATGTGGTGTACTCCTCAATGCCATCGGAAGAATCCTGGAACATATTCCAGTCTGTGCTAGCAAAACAGTCCTGTAGCTTAGCATCTGCGTCATCTGACCACTTCTGTATTGAGCGAGTCACTGGTACTTCCTGCTTTAGTTTTTGCGGATATAATTATGGTCAGATTTGCCAAATGGAGGGCGAGGGAGAGCTTTGTACGCTTCTCTGTGTGTGGAGTAAAGGTGGTCTAGAGATTTAAAAAAAAAACAAAAATAGTTTGTTTCTATCTTTTATCTGGTTGCACATTTAACATGCTGGTAGCAATTAGGTAAAACGGATGTAAATTTCCCTGCATTAAAGTCCCCAGCCTCTGGATGAGCATTTTCTTGTGTGCTTATGGCCTTATACAGCTTGTTGAGTGCAGTCTTAGTGCCAGCATGGGTTTGTGGTGGTAAATAGACAGCTACGAAAAATATAGACTCTCTTGGTAAATAATGTGGTCTACAGCTTATCATGAGATACTCTACCTCAGGTGAGCAAAACCTCGCGATTTCGTGCACCAGCTGTTATTTACAAATATACACAGACTGCCACCCTTTGTCTTACCGGAGGCAGCTGTTCTATCTTGCCGATGCACCGAAAACCCCGCCAGCTGTATTTTATCCATGTCGTCGTTCAGCCACGACTCTGTGAAACATAAGATATTACAGTTTTTAATGCCCGCTGGTAGGATGTTCTTGATTGGAGCTCATCCATTTTATTATCCAATGATTGTACGTTCGCTAATAGGACTGATGGTAGAGGCAGATTACCCACTCGCCGTCGGATCCTTACAAGGCACCCCGACCTATGTCCCCGATATCCCCGTCTCTTCTTCATGCGAATGACGGGGATTTGGGCGTTGTTGGTTGTTTGAAGTAAATCCTTCGCGTCCGACTCGTTAAAGAAAAAATCTTCGTCCAGTACGAGTTGAGTAATCGCTGTCCTGATATCCAGAAGCTCTTTCCGGTCATAAGAGACGGTGGCAGAAACATTATGCGGCGACTACAGCTTCATGAGTCGTCTTGGGTATGTCTGTATCAGCTTCTGGATTTTGGGGATTTTCTCCCATTTCTTTAACCTCTGTTAAAGAGCCACTGAACACGCCGATTGGCATGTGCGTCTTTCTGTTGCTCATTAAAAATGAGATTTCAGTCTTGGAGATGTTTCCTGACCGATTCCGCATTTGGTATGATGTTTGTCCCCCACGAGTCACTGAATGAATCTAAGAACTCAATAAATCTGTAAAAAAATGTGTTACGTTTTTGCCGAGGATGTTTTAGTTGCACAATTTTGGTGCAGTATTTCTCAAGTTAAAAAAAAATGTGCGACGTGTTGTCTTATGTGAACAGTCGGAGCTGCTGAGCAGGCCTGTCGCACTGTCTATGCTATTGGATAGAGAGCAATCACCGCAGCTGTTCATCCCATGTTAGTGGGCAAATGGACATTGTCAAATCAAACCCCAATTTTAATTTATCTGTGTGGTGCATGGATGTTTCAAACTCTGTTTTAGACTGACTTTATGTCCCAAATTGTTATATTTACACTTAGTTGATAATTTTGACACTAGTTTCTGACTCATCGATGCCACATAGGTCGTTTTCAAAGGGATTAGTTGATTTTTAAAGGCAGTCGCTCTACAAGTTAGATGGGGAGCGGCGGTGAACAGCAATCTTCAAGTCTTTCCACCGATCTTCAATGTGATTCAAGTCTAGGTTTTCGCTGGGCCACTCAAGGACTCTCACATTCTTGTTCTGAAGCCATTCCAGGGTTCCTTTGGCTGTATGCTTGGGGTCATTTTTCGGTTGGAGCGTAAATCTTCACCCCAGTCTAAGGTCATTTTCACTCTGAAGCAGGTTCTCATCAAGAATTTGCCTGTATTTGCCTCCATTCATTGTTCCCTCTTATCCTTACCAGTCTTACAGGCCCTGCCACTGAAAAACATCCCCATAGCATGATGCTGCCACCACCATGCTTCACGGTAAGGATGGTGTTGGACGGGTGATGAGCTGTGCCTGGTTTTCTTCAAACATAGCGCTTTGCATTCAGGCCAAATAGTTCAATTTTTCTCATCAGACCACATCATCTTTTGCCTTATCTGTCTTTCACATGCCTTTTTGCAAACTCCAAGCGTGCTGGCTTCTGTCTGCCCACTCTCCCAAAAAAAAACCCAGATTGGTGAAGTGCTGTACATACTGTTGTCAATCTGGCAGGTTCTCCCATCTCAGCCAAGGAACTCTGTAGTTCTGTCAGAGTGGTCATTGGGTTCTTGGTCATCCCCCCCTGACCAAGGTCCTTCTTGCATGGTTGCTCAGTTTGGTCGGACGGCCAGCTCTAGGCGGAGTCTGGGTAGTTCCATATTTTTTCCATTTCACAATGATGGAGACCACTGTGCTCTTTTGAAACTTTGAACACTCTAGAAATTGTTTTATACCCTTCCCCAGATGTCTCATCACAATTCTATCTCGGAGAGCTACGGACAGTTCCTTGGACTGTTTCTTTCTAAATCATGTCCAAACAATTTAATTTGTCACAGGTGGGCTCCAAGTTGTTGTGACATCTCAAGTGTGATCAAAAGAAAATTGGATGCACCTGAGCTCAATTTGGAATGTTATAGCAAAGGGGTGTGAATACTTATGTAAATGAGTTTTCTGTATTTTATCTTCAGTAAATGTGCAAACATTTCTAAACATGTTTTCACATTGTCATTATGGGGTATTGTGTGTTTCATTATTATTTTGAAACCAGTTAAACATACACATACGAACAACAACTTAGACGCACACAAAATACTACATCTCATCTGCCCCACATGCTCACACCCCCATCCCTAGTACCTGCATTGTTTTCCGTTATGTTAATGACTGATTTCTATGTTTTTAGTATACATTTTCTAAAGATGAGTGATGAAGAGAATCGTCCAGCCCATTGGGTATCTCACTATTTTCTGAAGGCACTGTATATGACCGTTTGCTCCTCAGAACACCATGCTGCGTCACGCGGAGAACTGTAACGGAGAGAACACCGGCGACGAGAACGGAACCCCGCCCAAAGAAAGGCCGCCGCGGCAGGAAGAGGAAGATGCGCTCCAGACGGGATGACGATGACGACGACACCGGTACGACCAAGTCACATTTTACTTTCTTGTTCTTATACAATGCAATAATAATATTGTGTACTGTGTATCTTAAGGGTACAGCGCTAAAATCAGGACTTTCTTCTTCTTCTCTTCCACAGAGCCTGAGCTGGATGACATTGAGGAGGAGGAGGAGGATGAGGAGGAGGAGGAGCTGCTAGCTGAGATTGAGGTGGAGCAGGCACCACCTGTTGACCCTGTCCCTGCCCCTGTGGGCCCGCCAGCCAAGAGGAAACGTGGAAGACCTCCCAAGCCCAAACCTGCCCCAAGTGAGTCACACTCACTGGTACCCTGTTGGAATACTTAAAAAATACCACCCTTCCTACTTAATTTCTTGAAGGAATCACTTTTCATGCAGACATGCAATAGAGTGAATACTTTGGCATATTTAATCAGGTACAGATCACTGATCAGTACCCCAAAGGACTCAAAAGTCCCAAAACAGCTGAACAGATGTGTTTTCTTCTTCCCTCAGCGGCGGCAATCATCCGTGTGGAGGATGAGACCACAGGCGAGGTGGATGACATCATTGTGAAGAAAGAGATGAAAGCTGAGCAGGCGAGCCAGGAGGAAGAAGCTGTCGTGGATGAGGAGCCGGCAGTAGAGGTGGAGCATGCTGAAGGAGAGCCTTCCAATCAGGTAGAAGAGTCATTCCAGGGGGAGGAGGTGGTGCAGGAAGTGGCACTGTCGGTCACAGAGGCTCCGCCCAACGGTGACCTCACTCCTGAGATGATTCTCAGCATGATGGACCGGTGATGAAGACGGAGCCTCTGTCTGCATCCAGCAATACAAATTGTCCCGTTTGTACACTCACATACACCATGTACCCACTCTCAAACACAACACACGTACCTTCCCTCGCATACACCATACACGTATACCACACATATACACCCCAGTTACGTAACCTTAGATCTTTCTCTCTCTGATGTTGATGATAATGCCTGGGACATGTCTAAAGATACCTTTAGCCCATTCTATTTTTTTAAGAGCTTATTTTCCTCTCTCGTGATCTCTATCTACATCCCACTGCGAAACACCTTACACCCTCATGTTGAATTATGTGTGTATACAAATCTAGATAACATTATGCAGACTGTTGTCACTGGAAAATATGTAAGGAGAGGGGGTGTGGTTTAGATCATGATAATGTATTATGTCATAAATCATGTGCTCATTCTGCTGTCAATGATGTTCTATAGGCCCTCAGAGAATGCTTTCTCTGTAGCATATTTTGGCCCACATTTGATCTCATGTTGGCCCTCTCCTCGTGCTCTGTTGTCTGTCTAAAAACAATGATGTGCTTTCACCCTGTTAGGGGATCAAAGTTTAGGGATGACCTGAAATATTCTGCTTTTACAAAATGTTATGCTGTTTTCAAATGAAACACAATACCTTGCTCATGTTAAAGCTTTTAGAATTGATTTGTTTTTTGGTTTGATGCTTTTTTCTTTTGTACCATGGAAATGAAATGCTAGGGGGCTTGAATGGCAATGATATGATTGGAGGGGTGAGAGAATGTTTGACTGTACAGCCAATTAAAAATAAAAAGATCAACCTACTGGGGTGTCTTGAGTCAAATTGCTTCAGTTTCAGCCTTGATTAGGCTTATTTAGCATGGCATGTAGTACTGATATATATAGACACTTTAGGATGTTTCATCATGTTTAGACTAGAGTATTATCTGCTACATTCTTCTGACACCTGAAAGGCTTATGCCCACAAGTCTCTTTTTAGAAACCTGTTCAGAGTAGTAGAGGAACTAGACTATAATGGTTGTTCCTTGAAGTTTCCTCTGATATTGAGTGCTTCATTAAAACACAATTTTAGTCCCCTCCCTGGTTTTCCCTTGCTTGATATTGTAATCACTTCATGGAGAGACACACACCAGAAACCAATTGCCTAGATCACCAGTCATCCCCTGCATTTTCTAACCCATCCATGTAAAATCAATTATTTATTTGTAATTTTAGCACATTTTGTTCCCTTCCTGCATTCTGGTCAGTTCCATGATGAACCTTAATTTATATTATAAATGAATATATACTAGACTGCATTGTGCACCTGCACTGCTCTCCCTCTAACACAAGCTCTATATTCTCCATTCTCTCTGTCTTTCTCACGCTCGCTTTCTCTTAGAGGGAGGGGGGAGAGGAGAAAGGCGAGGCCCCTTGTTGTCAGATCTGTCAGTCTAGCCAGCTTGGCCCCTCCTACCTTGTTGGAGGCAGTGGATACTGCTGCTGGTGCTCTTAGCAACGGTGCCTCAGCAACAGAGCCACGGCAACGGAGCACCACGGCAACAGAGTGCCGTGTCTCCCCTTATGGAGCTTCCATTGGGCGGGCCGGCGCTGAGGCACTACACCCGCAGCAGACCTAGACCACACCGACAAAACCAACACCTCCGCCCCAGCAGACCACAGGTACAGAGAGATGGAGAAAAAGGGGTGCTGTGTAGAGGCATAATGGAAAGGAGGGGGAGATAGGGTACAGTGGGGAGAGGCAGGGGGAATGGAGGGAGGGAAGATGCCTGGTGCCTGTTTGATTCAAGGTACTTGGATCGCAACAGCAACCAGCTGCTTGCGTATTCAAAACCAATAGTGTGTTTGGGGGGATTGCATTTGTGTATAGGATTGTGACTGTATGTGGCTAATTTCTAGGGCTATATAATGCTTCCTCTGAAAGCTGGCGGGCTTTTTCTTGGTAGGTGTGTGTGAATTTTCTCTACCTTAGCCATCATCACCTTATCTATTGTATGCCTCCTGCCATTGGCGCTGTATCAGTCACGATCAGAGTTAGAACATGTGATGCTGGTTTTATTGGATGAACCAAACCTAATCAATCACATGGGCAGCCTTAGTGCCACAGGACATGACATCATAAGGTCTTACTTGTTTTCTGAGTCAGTCATTGGTAATTGTACATACCAATGGTAGTGTGATAATGTAGATCTAGGGGATACATGTCTGAGGTGTTGTTGATGTGTCTGTGTATATTCTGTGTGTCAGGGAAGTCTGAGCCCATGAAGTAACAATGTTATGTAATAATTACTATGTGCTATATGAAAGAAACTGCTCTCAGTAACCTCCTGATATCCAACATAGCACTCTTTCCACCAATTGGAAACTCTTTCGCTTTCTATTTCTCTGGTAGTCTAACTGCACTCACACACATACACCTAATAATCACAGATACCGTAACACTTATCATCTCTTTCTCTGTGCGTGTGTGCATGGGTTTGACACAGGAATCGGTGGTTGACAATGAAAATGAAGTCCCTGATCACATGGGGCGAGTTGATGAGGGAGTTGAGGAGTTCTTTACTAAGCGAGTCCTTCCTGTCGACGCTCTGTGAGTATCTGACCAAACTCATCCTAGACAATCTCACTCTTCACTATCTCATCCCCAACACATCTTAACCAGCTCCCAGTAAACCTCTTTAAATTTGAGTCATTTATGAGATGCTCATATTCATAAAAACCTACAATAAGTACATTCAAGAAATATAATACGCAACATTTTCCTGACTACGTTACCTGCGTGCAGGCCCTAGCTTGTCCAGGTCAGGCCACATGGCCAGGAAAGACTCAGGGCCCTATGATTGACAAACACACACATGCTGGTCCTGTGCTACTCTGACTCTTCCTCCAGGAAAACACAGAATGAGGCTGAGGAACCTCCCATTACTGAACAGGAAGTGGAAGTAGCACCTGCTAGCGCCGCCCCTTGCCCCGCCCCTTCCAGGACCCTAAGGAGGAAGCTGGGCGAGTTCTTCACCCTTAAAAAGCGGAGAGCTGTGAAGTCAGAGGGAAGCCAAGAGGGGAAGGCCAAGAAGACCTCCATCGCCGACCTGATCCGGCCTCTCAGGGAGGCCGCCAGAGCTGAAAAAGATAAAGTGAAGGAGAATGAAAAAGAGAAGGAGAAAGAGAGTGTGGATGACAGCGTTGTGACAGGAGATTCAGTGGAAGCAGAAACCCCTCCTTCTGATGGTCCCACTCCACTGAGGGGTGAGGCTCCACCCCGTCGTGCGCTAAGAGAGGGGAAGTCACAGTCTCTCATTCTGCTCTCTGGATCCGCAACCCACGCTGGGAACACCAAGAACACTGCACAAGGGAAGGTACGTATTCTAATGTATTCAAAACCGACCCTTGAAAAAATTTGATGAGTTAAAGCAATTTGGTAAAAAAATCCTCATAGCCTATGAGAGGATCGCTCTTATTTTTTTGTTTTATTTTGATTATTCTTTAGTTCGGATTGGTTCTTATCGGCACTGACTGCTTCTCCTTGGTCCTGGTTGGTTTCAGAAACACTCATCTGACGGCCATCATGGCTTTGAGCAGCGCCTCCAACTCGTGCTACAACGTATTGGTGTGTCCAAAGCTCAGCCAGGAGAGACACAGGTGTGTATGTGCATTTATCTGAGTGTGTATGTGCGAGTCTATATGTATGTGGTTGTGTGTCTATAAGGAAAACATAAACATTCTTATTCCATTCTACAGAGTCAGGAGGGAGAGATGAAAAAAGCTGAATCAGAGGGTAAGTCCCTTTACTCATATAACACTTGCTACAGTATATGTGCGAGTCTGTGTGTGGTGTTGGATGTGTGTGTTCGTTCATTTTCTGTCTTGGTTTCAGGTACTATCATCGATAATAAACCTGAGCCCCCACCCACATTTATGAAGCCCCGGACCATGTCCACCTCATCAGGTAACACACACACACACACAAACACACACACACAGACAAACACACACACACTATTGCATACAATTTTGTGTATGTTATACTCATCTTCTTTGTCTTTAGATACGAGACGTCCGGTCCGACAGAGTGTGTCCGCACATGAGTCAGCTGGGAAACCTGCTCTGCCTCCTAAGCCAATAATTAAGCGAGGCCCAACCCCACCTCCCACTATCTCCGGTCATCTCACCCCTGAGAATGACCTAGCCAAAATACAGGAAGGAGAAGCATGTTCCCCCACAGACCCCACCCCTAGTATCACTGATACCCCTACCAGTTCTAAACCTATCCCCACTGAAGCCACTATTCCCATCACTGTCCCAGATCCCACTAACTCTTCTATTCCCACTGACACCATCATTCCCTCCCCTGTGCCAGATCCCACTAACTCTTCTATTCCGACTGACACCATCATTCCCTCCCCTGTGCCAGATCCCACTAACTCTTCTATTCCGACTGACACCATCATTCCCTCCCCTGTGCCAGATCCCACTAACTATTCTATTCCCACTGACACCATCATTCCCTCCCCTGTCCCAGATCCCACTAACTCTTCTATTATCACTGACACCATCATTCCCTCCCCTGTCCCAGACCCCACTAACTCTTCTATTTCCACTGACACCATCATTCCCTCCCCTGTCCCAGATCACATTAACTCTTCTGTTCCTACTGACACCATCATCCCCTCCACCTCCCCTGTCCCTGAACCTACTAACTCTTCCATCCCAGTTTCTATTACCGCTACTTCCTCTAATACAACCCCCAATGACATTATCACCTCTACGACGTCTGCACCTACCCCTATCAATACTACAGCCCCCACCCCCAACACCACCACCTTTATCCCCAGTACTAACCCTACCACAACCACTACCACTACCTCCATCACAACTACATCGGCCCCTATGAATATTACAACTTCCACCCCCCCTACTGACATTAACACTGTTTTTATCCCCACTATTAACCACACCCCAACTTCCCCTACCTCCACTGACTCCACCACCCCAACCACCTCTACGTCTGCCATCCCTAATCTAGCCACCATCACCATTACAAGCATTACTGCCCCAACACCTGTTAACACTAATACTGATACCCCTACATCAACAACCCCCACCACTAATGCTTCTACCCCTACCCTTACTGATACTGCTGCCTCAACTTCTACTGACTCGACAACTCCAACACTAAATACTTCTAACTCCATAATTGCTTCTGCTGCCAACAACACTTCTACTCCCACCTCCACTAACTCTCTGTGTCCCACCCCAACTACCCTAACTACTAACTCAGTTACCCCACCTCTATCTCCTGCTACTACTATAACAACCTCTACCCTTAATTCTATGAATGGTGCTTCCACCCCTACCCATATCCCCATAAACTCTACTGACTCCAACGCTACCCAAACCGCAACTAACAATACCAGCGCAACTAACTCTGTCAACTTCACTTCTACCTCAAGCCCCACTAACTCTACTAGTCCTATCCCTACTTGCTCTACCAGCTCAACTTCCACTAACTGTGCTACTCACACTGCTACTATCCCTACCAGTCCGATCCCCATTCTCTCTACTACTCACTCCCCCACTGCCACTTCTATCCCCACTGCCACTCACTCAACTAAATCCACCAATATTTCCTCCCCCACATTCTCTTCTACTCACACCTCTACTAACACTACTAGTCCCATCCCAACTAATTCTACTAGCCTGGCCACTACCCCCACCCCCATTAAGTCTATCCCCGTCACCACTATCTCTACAAGCCCTTCTAATATCACCACTGCCACTAACTCTTCTGTCCCCATCAGTACCCTCAACCCCACTACCTCTACTACCAGCACCCCCACTAACTCTTATGTCCCCATCAGTACCCTCAACCCCACTACCTCTACTACCAGCACCCCCACTAACTCTTATGTCCCCATCAGTACCCTCAACCCCACTAACTCTACTACCAGCACCCCCACTAACTCTTATGTCCCCATCAGTACCCTCAACCCCACTAACTCTACTACCAGCACCCCCACTAACTATTATGTCCCCATCAGTACCCTCAACCCCACTAACTCTACTACCAGCACCTCCACTAACTCTTATGTCCCCATCAGTACCCTCAACCCCACTAACTCTACTACCAGCACCCCCACTAACTCTTCAAATCCCACCAACACCAATAAACCTACTAAGTCTACTACACACACCACTATCCCAATCCCCACTAATTCTGCTACTCATTGTCCCACTAACTCTTCTACTCATAGCCCCACTAACTCTTCCAGTCCAACCCCCACTAACTCTACTAGCCCCACACCAACTAATACTATTCAACCATCACCTGAGGAGAGAATTAGCTCTAATCCTGCAATGGGACTGCTGTCCATGACTAAGGGTACAAGTAAGTGTGTGTGTTCAATAATAATAATAATAATAATATTGCTTGAAATGTGGAAGTAACCTGTTGAAAATAACATAATTTTTCCCTATCCCTTTCCTCTCCTACAGACGACCTGAATGCTGAGAGGGTAGAGCGGAACAAGGAGAAAGAGAAGGAGCCAAGTAGCAAGGAAGAAGATGACAGGAGGGCCATAGAGAAAGAAAAAGAACAGAAATCATTGGCGCACTACATAGGAGAAACCATAAAAGAGGAGAGGGAAGAGGGTCTGCAGAAGGTGGATGAGATCATGAGGCAGGGAGTAGAAGGGACCAAATCAAATGAGGGAAGAGAGCTGTGTAAAAAGGATGGGGATAAAAAGAGGGAAGGAGGGACCAATGTGTCAGATGAAAAAGAGTTCAAAACTAAGGAGGCGGTAGAGAGCAAGACAAACAAGGGACCAACTACTGTGATAGAGGCAGGGGAGACCACAGTAAAAGAAACGGGGGGAGAGTCCATGGGACTGAGTACAGGGACCACATCACAGCAGCAAACCGCAGAGGGTGGAACATCGGACCAAAGAACTGAGACCCCCTCTGTGTGACACAAATGGACTGACCCAGCACAGTGTCCTTTTTTTCGACCATGTTTACATTTGCATTGCATGTATTGTATAATTGTGTAATACAACAACTGTGGTGAAATATGTTTACAATAGATGGATATGAGACGTATACTTACTTATGATTATTAAAAGGAATATTCAATATGTCATGATGTCTTTATCATGCTTCAGTCCATCTGTTAGTTCCTGGCTCCCAATCTCTTTGGAATGTCTATAACTAAGCCTAAACCAGAAATGTATGACAAAAGGTGGTGGAAGGAGAGAAGGTCTGAGATAGAAGAGTTTCTTCATAGTAGTACCAGAGTGAATCCTTGCCCTATTCCCATATGACCTTGACGACGCACCTTGAGGGCCAGAAATTATTGGATTGATGAAGGCAATATGTGGTAGAAGAACCATATCTGGCCATCACTTGTCTCCAAGGACAAATTGTCCAGGGCAGAGGGAGGGGAGCAATTACACTAGGGGATGTTGCTCCCAATACTCCTATAGGCATAATTCCCTCATCTCCTTTCCTTATTTGTTAAGGGACTGGACAGGTGTTCTCCACAAGTGCTTTAATACAGACATTTTAGATAAGGGGTGGACAAGGAAAGGAATATAACGTGTGTGACGGGACGGGACTTGGGTATCGAAGTGGCGTGAACAGTGTTTCCCATGATAGGGGACTGCAGTGGGAACCGATTGCTGTGGAAATGTTCATCAACGGAACGTAAATAAAGTAACATCACTCAGTGGAACCGCTACATTCAACCAGGCTCAAAAGTGGTTGTCGTTGTTTTACTATCAGGTGAGTTGCAATATCTAATAGCCTCTGTAACTAAATGTAATAGTGTAAATCTGAGCGACATGACGACCTAGGGCAGTGGTTCCCAACCAGGGGGGGGTACTTGAGAAGACTCATGAGACCATAGGCCTACTGGTCAAATGCACATAAGGGGGTACTTCAGGGGTACTCCGGGCAAAGCAACATTTAGTTGGTGGTACAGTAACGGAAAAAGGTTATAAACCGCTGACCTAGGGGATCTACAGTAGCTAGCTAAGGTTAGGTGTAGGCAGCTAAATTTGCACGAGTAGGAGGAAGACTTCGCCGTACAGTTCACACGAGTAGGAGGAAGACTTTGCCGTACAGTTCACAACAAAGCTAGCTAGCTAAGTAACGTTATAGCTAATATTGATGTTTTCTTGATCTGATCTATTCTATGAGCTAGGCCTAGTTGTAATTTGTCTTAGTTTAGTTTGTAAACTAGTTATGTGTGGAAAAGTTAGTACCATGAGAGCCTTTTTTCACTGCAATGTTTAGCTAGCTAATAAATCCACAATTGTGTATGGATATTATAGTCACCACACCAGTTAATGTAATAACAGATAACTAGTAACTAGCTAGTATACTGAAAATAGTATAATATAAGGGACTAGTGCCATCAACTCTCAACTGTCACATTATTCTGTACATGCCTGTCTCCAGTGTTTTAGGGTGTGTGGCCATGCCTCGGTGTAGGAGGACTAAGTTGGAGCCCTGGATAGAGCAGATCATCCTGAGTTACGGCACAGAGCCAAAGGAGGAGAAGAAGAACACACTGATGAAAGCGCATGTTGTGGGGGTAATGAGGCATCTATTACATACACTTCATGCTAGGCCTGTGTTCCAAGTTTAGAAGCTATCTGACTGTACAGTTGTGTGTGTGTGTGCGCACACAAGAGAGAGCTTATTTTGCTCACACCTTTCTGTCTCTCTCTATAGGTCGGGCGGATGTCAGAGTCCCAGGCCCGGCAGACTGAGGGTTTGACAACGTTACTGTACCTCTCTGATGGAGTGGTGCACATCCCCGCCATACTGACCCAGGACGCCTGGGAGACTCTTCAGGAGTGAGTAAACATTTAGGACAAGCCAAGAGGCCTATGAGATCATATTAAATGACATGTATATCTAAAACCCATCTATAAACCATATCTTGTTAAGCCCAGTACAAATCTAACAGCCAACAAAGGAGAAACAAGACGAGACAAAACCTATTAAGAAAATGAAAAGCCATACAGTAAATGGTGATGCATTTCAATCTATCTGTATCCTCTGGCAGGCAGGAGGACCGTGAGTGCTTCTCCAGTCTCATCAATTGCACAATGTGTGTGTATTCATACACCCTACAGTTCAACATGGCCCCTGAACAGGTGTGTGTGAATGATCCTATGATACTGGTACTAGTAGTCCTTTGGTCTTGGAGAGACAGCTCCTGTTCTTTATTCTTTACCATTCATATTTTACTATAAATGTGGCCTCATCTCCTCAGACAAAGAGCCAGTTTTACTTATCGGTTGGTGAGCTGACCACCACATCAGCTGGGGCTGCTAAAGACAGCACCCCTTGCTGGTGAGAGACGCACCTCCTGGCCTCTAGATCCAGACACCAACACATACACACCACAGGAGGTTGGTTGCACCTTAATTGGGGAGAACAGGCTCGTTCTAATGACTGGAGCGGATTGAGTGAAATGGAACTGCAAGGCACGCACGAGTGCAGCTGTGCCACTAGAGATCTGGTTCAATCAGCTGAGCGCCGCCCGGAGACCATGGGCCGGTGGAGGGTAGGGAGGGAATGGCCGGCAGGGGATGTAGCTAGTTGAGAGCAGGTGCAACGCAGTTTGGGAAAAATAATGTATGCACTAACTGTAAGTCGCTCTGGATAAGAGCGTCTGCTAAATGACTAAAATGTAATGTAAATGTAACAAATATGTAACAAATACATCAAACACATGGTTTCCAGGTGTTTGATGCCATTCCATTTGCTCCGTTCCGGCCATTATTATGAGCCGTTCTCCCCTCAGCAGCCTCCTGTGATACACACATTAAAACTAGTGACTCTCCAACTGGCTTTTGTTTCAGCACATCGCTCAACTCAGTCAGACAACATATCTGTACAACATGGAGGTGAGCATGGGGTGTGTGTAAGTGTCTGTGTTTGCAAAAAAATGGTGCATATAATGCATGCGTACATTACTTTATAAATTGTATTTGTTGATCATGTGTTTTCTTTTATCCCCAGATCCCTGCTTGCACAGGATTCTGTCCATACTCAGAACACACAGTCTGGTACAGCACTCTTTACACTCTGCACACCATTGCTGATTTGTATCCTTATTGTTTGCCACACCTGTGTATATGACTGTGTTTCCTGTCTCCTAGAGTTCAGTCTGTCAGAGCTGCTGGGGGAGTGGCAGCATGACTGGCGCCAGTCTCTGTTGGAGGATGTGATGGAACTCCTGAGGACGCCCACAAATCCCCCCTCCCCACAGCCCTCCACCTCCAATGGCCTCACACACACTGGCACCAGATGGGCTATTGAAAGGGTCAGATATAAGGTGTGTGTGTGTGTGTGACCAACCTATTAAATGTAAGAAAACAGTAGGAAATCTGCAACTTTATAAGAATGTTGTTGTTTTTTCCTAGAGGGAGGATACTTTCAATGTCCCTGTGTCTCACCTACACATCCCAGACAATCTGAGTCAGAAACTACACACACCCTCAGGTAACACTTGAGGGTGTCTCACCCTCTCTCTCACACCTGAAAATCACCTACACCTGTTCTGTCTTTCTGAGCTGACCGTTGTGTTTTATTTAGAAGACAACAGTGAAACACAGAGTGGACTGGTCCCTCCATCTGAAGACAGACCGACAGACCCACCAGAGACAGATCAACCAATTGTTGCTGCTGACAGCAGTCAGACCGACAGGCCAGTGCCTCTGGAGAGAAGACATCCTGCCCATGAGCCCACACATTCTCGTGAGTTATGTTTGTTAACTGGTCCATGCTGTAAATTAAGTATTTGCTATCAGTTACTGCTACCTGAAGTATGCTGCTAGCATAATAGAGCCCAAGTGTGACAGTGTGTGTACAAATATCTATATTTTTCTCTCCCTCTCTCTAGAGGAGAGTATGGATGGAGAGGTGGTGTCAGGGGTGACTGGAGGAGCAGTGGCGAGCCCATGGGACATGTTTGCTCCAGCAGCTGAGCTGCTCAGGACCTCCTCTGCATCTGACGGTGTGCTCCTTTCATTTTAACTTTTCAATCTATCAACCTCTACGCACACACCACACCATGCACATTTGTCTTTGCGCCGTAGTACAGATATTCTGACTTCTGTCTCTCATTGGTTCCCTGACAGAATCCATCACCTCGGAGCCCCTCCCACTCCAGAAGAGCCAGTCTCTGCTCGACCTCACTCCACAACCAGTCACCCCTGCACCGTTTCCCCTGGCAACCAGCACCCAGGTGCCATCCTTGACCCCTGGGGCCACCCAAAGGTCAGGTGAACGCTCCCTTCCTCCTTATCAAAAACCAGGCCCCTCCCACAGCCTGCTCCCCTCCAGTGGCTCCTCCTCCACTGTGAGTCTATCTACAAAGCACCAACACTCTGGCATGAAACTCCACCACAGTGGCTCAACCACAACACATCAACTTCCAATCATGGAGCAGCAGGATCAGGTGGAGGAAGAGGAGGATGTTGTGAAGAGTTGTAGGAAGGCTAAAAGGAAGAGTTCTGTGCGGACCCCCCGAGGATAATGATATCACCTGGGAGGAAGAAGATATGCAGAAGAACCGCAGCCCGCCCTCCTGGATGTTTGAAACTCAGGAGATTCCCAGGATTGGGGAGGGAAGCAGCTGCAAACAGAAGGCAGTTGCTGCAATAGCCCCCCAGAGGCCCTCCAATGTAAGGGCGACCAATTTTCAACCAAGAAATAGGATATATATTGACCATTTAGTGGAATTTGGAACCTGTCCATTTTGTTAGATTGGTGTGAAGTAAATTATCTGTCTTGCTCTTTCAGGTTCACAGTGATGGCACTTCGTTCTCATATTCTTATCAGCTGTGTGGCCGCATTTCGAAGGATCTAAGCTATTTAAAGTGAGTAAGCCGTGTGTGTGTGTGTGTGTGTGTGTGTGTGTGTGTGTGTGTGTGTGCGTGCGTATGTACAGTGGGGGAAAAAAGTATTTAGTCAGCCCCCAATTGTGCAAGTTCTCCCACTTAAAAAGATGAGAGAGGCCTGTAATTTTGATCATAGGTACACGTCAACTATGACAGACAAAATGAGAAAAAAAATCCAGAAAATCACATTATTGGATTTTTTATGAATTTATTTGCAACTTATGGTGGAAAATAAGTATTTGGTCAATAACAAAAGTTTCTCAATACTTTGTTATATACCCTTAGTTGGCAATGACACAGGTCAAACGTTTTCTGTAAGTCTTCACAAGGTTTTCACACACTGTTGCTGGTATTTTGGCCCATTCCTCCATGCAGATCTCCTCTAGAGCAGTGATGTTTTGGGGCTGTCGCTGGGCAACACGGACTTTTAACTCCCTCCAAAGATTTTCTATGGGGTTGAGATCTGGAGACTGGCTAGGCCACTCCAGGACCTTGAAATGCTTCTTACGAAGCCACTCCTTCGTTGCCTGGGCGGTGTGTTTGGGATCATTGTCATGCAGAAAGACCCAGCCACGTTTGATCTTCAATGCCCTTGCTGATGGAAGGAGGTTTTCACTCAAAATCTCACGATACATGGCCCCATTCATTCTTTCCTTTACACGGATCAGTCGTCCTGGTCCCTTTGCAGAAAAACAGCCCCAAAGCATGATGTTTCCACCCCCATGCTTCACAGTAGGTATGGTGTTCTTTGGATGCAACTCAGCATTCTTTGTCCTCCAAACACGACGAGTTGAGTTTTTACCAAAAAGTTCTATTTTGGTTTCATCTGACCATATGACATTCTCCCAATCCTCTTCTGGATCATCCAAATGCACTCTAGCAAACTTCAGACGGGCCTGGACATGTACTGTCTTAAGCAGGGGGACACGTCTGGCACTGCAGGATTTGAGTAGTGTGTTACTGATGGTAGGCTTTGTTACTTTGGTCCCAGCTCTCTGCAGGTCATTCACTAGTTCCCCCCGTGTGGTTCTGGGATTTTTGCTCACCGTTCTTGTGATCATTTTGACCCCACGGGGTGAGATCTTGCGTGGAGCCCCAGATCGAGGGAGATTATCAGTGGTCTTCCATTTCCTAATAATTGCTCCCACAGTTGATTTCTTCAAACCAAGCTGCTTACCTATTGCAGATTCAGTCTTCCCAGCCTGGTGCAGGTCTACAATTTTGTTTCTGGTGTCCTTTGACAGCTCTTTGGTCTTGGCCATAGTGGAGTTTGGAGTGTGACTGTTTGAGGTTGTGGACAGGTGTCTTTTATACTGATAACAAGTTCAAACAGGTGCCATTAATACAGGTAACGAGTGGAGGACAGAGGAGCCTCTTAAAGAAGAAGTTACAGGTCTGTGAGAGCCAGAGATCTTGCTTGTTTGTAGGTGACCAAATACTTATTTTCCACCATAATTTGCAAATAAATTCATAAAAAATCCTACAATGTGATTTTCTGGAAAAACGAATCTCAATTTGTCTGTCATAGTTGACGTGTACCTATGATGAAAATTACAGGCCTCTCTCATCTTTTTAAGTGGGAGAACTTGCACAATTGGTGGCTGACTAAATACTTTTTTTCCCCCACTGTATGTGTGTACAATGCTTAACTGTGTGTGTGTATCCTGCAGGATTCCTGATGGCATGTTGCACTGGGCTGTACGGTACCTGGTCCCTTCCATGCAGACGGATGTTGTCAAGGATACACAGCTGCGACCCCAGGCTCACCCCAGCTGACAACCTGAGGTCATCGTCCCCATCTTCCCATTGTGTTGAATTCATAGTGTACAGAGTGTACGTTGTTTTTAATGAATCTCTATTGTTATGTTTATATAACATTCTGAATATTGATAAATAAATATCAATTAGTAATTGAATTGTGTCAACTACTGAGAAGCAGGCAAATGTGAACTTATCAACTTTTCATTTGTCAACAACAAGATCATTTTATTCTGTCAGTTACTCACAGATGTTCTTTCCTTAATTTGACTTTTGAATAACACACATGCACTTATTTCCTTATGCAAACATTCACTGGCTGCTATAATAAAATACAAATCATATCAGATGTCCTCTAGAATAATTTTTACTAAATATAAGCACAACAAAAATAGTCACAGGTACATAATGCTTGTACATTGTGCTTTAAACAATTAATGATATTTACTCAATGGAAGCCAGTGTCATGTGCTGGTGGTGTGGGGGCTTGCCCTGGGGAAACCTGAAGAGGCAAAGGCATAGAGGAAAGGGTTGAGGCAGCTGTTGATGATGGTGAAACTCATGAGGACATTCCAAGCTGAGTCACACACATACTCCACATCCTCGTTCTGCACGGCCAAGTTCACCAGGGCCAGCAGGTTGAACAGGTGCAGCGGAGTCCAGAAGCAGAAGAAGGACACCACTATGCAGGTGACCAGCTTGGTCAGCCTCCGCTGCCTGAACTTGGCTGGTCACCCTCTTGTGGAGGTAGAAGTAGGACGTCACCAGGATGCAGCAGGGAGCTACAAACCCCAGCAGTGTTTGGACAAGTAGGATGGCAATTTCTTGTCCGGGGCTCTGGTAGTGCGTTCTGCAGGATTGGCGGCTGTTGTATGTCTTGACGTCACAGACAGAGAAGGTGGGAGAGGCAATTAACCCTGCCAGCCCCCACAGGGACAGGAGGAGTGCCTCTTCCCCCATACGCCCCAGCCGCGCCCAGCTGTGGGGGTACAGCACCTGGACGTAGCGCTGCACACTCAGCAGGGTGATGGTCAGCACACTACCGTTCAGGCTGCAATAGATCAGGAAGAAGAGCAGCTTGCAGGTGGCGGGTCCCAGATCCCAGGCCCTCAGTAGGTTATTGATAGCTAGAGGCAGGCACAGCAAGACCATCAGGTCACACAGTGCCAGGTTCAGCATCAGACGCATGTTGAAGTTCCTACTCTCAAATTTACGTCCCACGACAATCAGAACCACCACATTTCCAGGGATTCCCACCATGCAACAGAAGCCCATGATCACGCTGGGCATCACGCGGGTCATGTGCCAGTAAGGAAAGGACTCTGGGTGCTGCATGGGGCCGAACTGTCCAGACTGTTAAAATCCACAGGGAATGCTGGTTAGAAACTCAACAGGGATGTCTCATTACCTCCGTCTGGCTGGGCTGACTGAGACACACTAAGCTCTGAGTCGTTCCCCAGGTTGTCTTAACTACTGGTGGTAGTGATGATATGCTGTGAACAAAGAGTACCTGTGTGTGACTCTGGGCGTGACTCTGGGCCGGGCCTGTTTTGAATATACAACCTGTGTACAGCTCTGTGTTATTTGCAGGTAACACTCTACCAACCCCTACCAACATGACACACTCTCTTGTATAGCCTCCTGACCCCTGAGAGTTACAGGAAAACCTCAACAGAGGTTAATGGAGGAAAGTGCTTTTATTGATGAACAATCATGACCTTATCCATGCAGGATTAGAGTTTTTACATTTAACAGAACCTTTGGGGTGTGTTGCAATTGGAGAGTTTAACCACTTCAAAATTCAGTCTCTTAAGTAAGATTTTAATCTACAGGAGCTACTTTAGTATTTACTGGTTATTACACCCAGCACGATAGGTGGCTGTAATGCCCCAATGGTCGAAGTATACCTACTGCATCAAACACGGAACAGGAAAAGGAGAACGAGAAGAAGACGGTTTGCGCATGGTTACGTCCTTCCATTTTTCTTTGTTATTGTTCTGATATATGTTTTGCATTGCATTTCTACCTGAGGATTTTGGAGCTAGATTTTGTATAGTGGTATTGGAGCAATGTCGAGTGTGCCTGCTCCCAATCGCTCATCCGCCGGCTGGCCGCGCGGGGTCAGTCAGTTCGGCGGGAACAAATACATGAGCGCGCCTGCAAAGCCGCTCAGCCTGGAGAGAACCATCAATTTGTGAGTAACAGTATGAATAGGGGGGGGGGAGACTACGTGGTTTTGCAAAGACTACTAAAATACCCGTCTTTCATTCAATTGTATGGAAAAGTTCCTGGCCTGCAAGCTTCGCAGTAGCCAGAATCCGACTTTATTTACATTAGTCGGAACGCTGCAATGACACGATCAGGACAGCGCAGAGTCGGCGAGAACTATGGCTCGGAAAATGTACCTCAATCCATTATTCCAACTGACAAATCGAGAAGATTGAAATACTGCTAGTTTTTAATGACTACTAGTTTTTTCGTCAGCATGCTAGGCTAATGCTATAGTAGCCCGGTGGATAAATAACATCGTTTACTCAGGCCGTTTACCATTGAAAATGGTTAAGGTTCCTGTCTGTGTAAATGGGCGTTTCATCTCTCGCGTGAGCATGCTTTCCCCGCGTGAACTCATGGTTCCTCCATAATATATATATATTTTTACCTTTATGTAACTAGGCAAGTCAGTTAAGAACAAATTGTTATTTACAATGACGGCCAAACCCGGACGACGCTTGGCCAATTGTGCGCCGCCCTACGGGACTCCCAATCACGGTCGGTTGTGATACAGCCTGGAATCAAACCAGGGGGTCTATAGTGACGCCTCAAGCTCTGAGACTATATTTATAACTAACCCATGATAGTTAATCTGTGTCGTTTACAGTGGGAGCTAATTAAGCATAGTGGGCAGAAGAAACAAGGAGGTGGGATTTTAGTTCTAGTTTTTAACAAATCAAAACGGAATTAAAAAGAAGAAAGCTGGACTCCAAAAAACAAGTTGACCTACAAAAACCTCCATTGACACTATTACATATGTAAATTATGTTAAGTAGCCTCATAATAAACCCATGCATTAATGTGAAAACAGATTTGTATTTATATAAATTAATCTATTGTGTTTGTAAAATGTGAAGGAAAAAAAGATTATTTTAAACAAAAAAAGCACAAGAATGAGCTAGAGAGATCTTTCTTCTTCTTTAGGATTTGGTTTGTCAGATCGCATCCAACTTTTAGGTGCATACCCCCACCACCTACTGCACTCTTGTGAGACCATTCATGGCCTACCTTCATTAAATTATTGATACGGTAGTACAAAATTGGGGAAAAGGAAAATTGCCCCTCCAACTATTAGCCCTCTCAACAACAACAAAAACACCACCCCATTCCACTATTTAACCCTATCTAATCCTACTCCAGACCACCGGTCTGAGAGGACAGAACACTACCACTCAACACCCCCTAGTGAGAACCTATTGGCGCGTTGTAGCATGTATTTGCATATTTCCGTTAGGGAACGCCTACTCTGAAGTGTGCGTGTGCAATAACTCAATTCGCCCTTGCACTCCTAAACAACAGCATTTTTTGAAACTTTGGTAAAGGCTAAAGTCTACAAAACGCAGTCCACTCTGTTACAGATTATAGTTTTGGAAACAGAAAACTGTATGGTGATCAAATCATTTAATCGATGAGAAAATTAGCAGAATGTCTGCCAAAATCCATCTCGCTCCATCTTCTCCCACTGCCAGCCACTGGGCTTCCTCTCATCACCATATTTGGTAGTGAGTGGAAACGCCAACTGGATGTTTCACATTTATACATCAGGTGAAATATCTGGCTCATTCTTCTGGCACATTCTTCTATCTTTGAGCTGGCTCTGGTCTACTTATTGTCTCCTTCCTTTTGCCCCACCCATCCCGCCCATAAAACATTTGCCAGTGAGATGTCTCACCCTGAGGCACCCTTGGGGCGGGGGCAATAAGTAGGCCAGAGTGGCCCCGCCCAATCAGAAACAATTAGGGAGTGGGGTGTCTTGCTTTCTCTACTGTCTCTGGCTTAGCGTTGGGGTGAGTAGCTACCGGAAGTGTTGTCGAATCTAGTGAGCTGCTATAGCGTTAGCTAGCCTAGCATGCTAACGAAAAACTAGCAGTCATTAAAGATTAGCAGTATTTCAATCTTCTCGATTTGTCATTTGGGATGATGAGATAATTAGTAGTACACTGCCATCTCCCATCCCTGGATTGAGGTACGTTTTCCAAGCAATATCTCGAGCCAGCTCCGCGCTCTCCTGATCGTTGCATAGCCACGTTCCGACTAGAGAGAGAACGATGTCTAATTTGATTCTGGCTAGCTTTGCAGCTGGCTCTATGTCCAATTTGACAGCCCAGTTTGTGACAAAAAATGTCCTGTAGATGCATCCTCATTCAAAAGCTATACAGTGTGTGTGTTTGTGGGTGGGTGACTGGGTAGCAGTGGAGTCTGCTGAGGGGAGGACGGCTCATAATAATGGCTGGAACAGAGCGATTGGTATGGCATTGAACACATGGAAACCATGTGTTTTGATGTATTTGATACCATTCCGCTCCAGCCATTACCACGAGATCTTCCTCCCCAATTAAGGAGCCACCAACCGCCTGTGCTGGGTAGTGTGTGCATGTTAGTAGAGGCATGCTATGGGATGTGCACATTTAAAAAATGGTATTCATGACATTGTGTTACAGATACCCTCTCACCAACTACACATTCGGGACCAAGGAGCCTCTGTATGAGAAGGACAGTTCAGTGGCAGCGCGGTTCCAGAGGATGCGGGAGGAGTTTGACAAGCTGGGCATGCGGAGGGCGGTGGAGGGAGTGCTTATTGTCCATGAGCACAGGTTGCCCCATGTACTGCTGTTGCAGCTGGGAACCACCTTCTTCAAACTGTAAGCACTACCACCAGCCAAGCACAGCCTGCAGGAGTTACACCAACAGTCTGTTTGTTTTTAATGTATGTGCATGCGTGTTTGTATGGTTCTCTTATAGGGTTGTCTATTTCTCTCTTGCAGGCCAGGTGGAGAGCTGAGCCCGGGGGAGGATGAGGTGGATGGGCTGAAACGCCTGATGACAGAGGTACGATACACATGCACTCACATCACACACACAGTCAAAGGAGGCCGGCCAAACAGAGTTGGAATCATAACTTGAGATTACATCCATCCTAGCATTCTCTTAGCTCTCGAAAACCCTTCTCCGTATGTAGGGTTTTCAGCCATTACATTTGCCTACATTTGGCTCTGTGTAAACTACAATTTGGATGCTGTGTTTTAACGTTTAGAAATGTCAATCATCGCTTTCGAGAGAATCTTTCAAATAAAAAAAAACGTACTGGAGCAGTTTTGCACAGATCCATACACTGTGTGCCTCCAGTTGATGAACTACACTTCCTCCCCAGTTAGCTTACACAGAGGTGTTCGGAGCACGCTAGATAGCTAATTAGCACAGGTGGCGGCCTATGTCTTCCGTCTGTCTTCAGTAAACAAGCGCTGTAACATGGAGATATGGCCGCGTGGGAACACAAACCTAACCCTATAATGGTGTGTAGTAATTTACCTTTTTTTATATATATGAAAGATCCATTCCTTATGTTTCCAAAACAGTACCGCAAGCGATGCGTGTTAATGTTTAGAGCAAGCGTCAGGGGCTCTTAACAAAACTCCCCCGATCAAAAGATACTATCGTCAATAGGCGCTAAAGTAGTTAATGTCTATGAATGGGGTAGCATTCTCTAAGATCTTGCAGGATGCGGTGATGCCATAGTGATTGTCTTTACTGTGTCTTTGTCAGATCCTGGGCCGGCAGGACGGGGTGAAGCAGGATTGGGTGATCGATGACTCCATCGGAAACTGGTGGCGCCCCAACTTTGAACCCCCACAGGTGAGCACAAACCAACACACAGCACACCTTACACTGACATTTATCAAGGAGGAGATATTGAGCCTGCAGTAAAAACGTGTGTTAGATATGTGTTTGTGTCTGTTCTGCTGCAGTATCCCTACATTCCAGCCCACATCACTAAACCCAAGGAGCATAAAAAGCTCTTCCTGGTTCAACTGCAGGAAAAAGGTAAGTGCCCCTTAGCTAGTCAAAATCTTCTCTACATACTCTACACACAAATATATTGTGTGATATTTGCTTCTGTGTCTCAGCTCTGTTTGCAGTCCCAAAGAACTACAAACTGGTGGCAGCCCCTCTGTTTGAGCTTTATGACAACGCCCCTGGCTATGGGCCAATTATATCCAGCCTACCGCAGCTACTAAGCAGGTAGTGTGTGTGTTTTATATTGTGTCTAAAGCATGTTTGTGTTAGAATGAGTTGTATAAAGGGGGTGTGTGCGTGTGTGAGAGCTCAGGTATGCTGTAAATTCATACAGTGCTGAAAAATATTTATTTCCTGTAGGTTCAACTTTATCTACAACTAAATGGTGTGAGAATGGGCACAGTGGCTGGCTGTCTCTGTGAGTGCAGCCATATATGGGTGAAATGAAGACATGGAGGGGAGTAAAACAATGGGGCAATCCAAATAAAGCGACACAAAGCTACTCACCTCTGGCTTCCCGGGAAGGCTGAACAAAAAACCCACCACCTCAGGAGAAGGGACTGTAAATGTGCTGTTTACAATGATGGAAGAAAAAAATACTGTCTGACTTTTTGTTTGGATCTGGAAAATGTGAGTCATTTGGTACATGATTAAACTGCAACCCAGTGTCTCAAGAATCAGATTGTATGCTCTTGCAGCCGAATACATTTGTTTTGATTAAAGAAACAACAGCATTGCGTTTCCTGTTGTGTTTTAACCTGTATTACGTCATGATTTATTTTATTTTTTCAAAAATAAATTAGGCTTTTCATGAAGACTGTCTTTTATAACAAGTGTGTTGATGACATCTTGGTTTTGGTGTATTGTTTTCACTATATATACTACCTGTTGGTGATGTCATTCAGAAACACAATGTCAACTTTCATTGCTATGCAGACGACACACAGCTGTACATTTCGATGAAACATGGTGAAGCCCCAAAATGGCCTAACCTGGAAGCCTCTGTTTTATACATAAGTGGATGGTGGCAAAAATCCGACGCAATTTACTTTTTAACTCTGACAAAGCAGAGATGCTTGTTCTAGGTCCCAAGAAACAAAGAGATCTGCTGTCGGATCTGAAAATGAATATCGATGGTTGCGCAGTCTCAAATAAAACTAATGGACCTCTGGGTTACTCTGGACCCTGATCTCTTTCGATGAACATGTCAAAAATATTTCAAGAGCAGCCTTTTTCCATCTAAGTAACATTGCGAAAATCTGAAACTTTAGACTACTGCAATGCTCAACTCTCCGGCTACCCGGATAGCACTAAATAAACCAGCTAGTGCTAAATACGGCTGCTAGAATATTGACTAGACGTCCTGCTGCGTTTTTATGACGCAATTTAACCGCGACTCTTATTTCTACTAAAATGAATTGTAAACGACAGCGAGACGATAGCGACAATACAGAGAAAAGAAAGAAGAGAAAGAAACGTGAAGAGATAGCAGCACTTTCTCCGCTACTCGAGGACGAAGATGTGAAGAGGGGAGTGAAGGAAGCATGGTCGCAGCGAGCGCAGTACTCTCATGGTCAGCTACTTGCTAGCTATCTTAGCTACATGTGTACACCAAGCACATGCTTTGGCTAGTCTTGTTTCTCTCTCGTTACATAGATGGTTATTTTATTGATAAGCTATTAGTCTCCCTACATATCAATATTGTCAGTCAAGTGCAAAGCTTTAGTCACAACTTTGCTTTCATGACCACTGATCTGAAAACACTAGAAGATGTGGGTCAAACTATCTACCTCCACAATTATCACTTTTCATGAAGTTTAACGTTTTTATTAGTCGTATCTACGGAATACGCATGGTATACATCATCCAACGAAATGCTTACTTGCAGGTTCCTTCTCGACAATGCAACAACAATAAGGAAACAACATGAAGTAAATGGCTCCGTAGAATAGAAAAACATGTTTTAGCATAAGTATAATTAATGAAGGCACAATTTATAGCCAATATGTACACTTGTATGGGGGGGGGTCTGGTAGCAGCAGTTGTGATGTGTGTGTAGCATTCGGAAATTATTCAGACCCCTTGACTTTTTCCACATTTTGTTACAGCCTTATTCTAAAATGGATGAAATAGTTATTTCCCCCTTATCAATCTACACACAATACCCCATAATGACGAAGGAAAAATTATAAAAATACAAAAATTAAATATTACATTTACATAAGTATTCAGACCTTTGGCAGCGATTACAGCCTCAAGTCTTCTTGGGTATGACACTACAAGCTTGGCACACCTGTATTTGGGGAGTTTCTCCCATTCTTCTCTGCAGATTCTCTCAAGCTCTGTCAGGTTGGATGGAGACTGTCGCTACACAGCTATTTTCAGGTCGCTCCATAGATGTTAGATCGGGTTCAAGTCCGGACTCTGCCTAGGCCACTCAAGGACATTGAGACTTGTCCCGAAGCCACTGCTGCGTTGTCTTGCCTGTGTGCTTTGGGCCGTTGTCCTGTTGGAAGGTGAACCTTCGTCCCAGTCTGAGGTCCTGAGCGCTCTGGAGCAGGTTTTCATCAAGGATCTCTCTGTACTTTGCTCCGTTCATGTTTCCCTCGATCCTGACTTGTCTCCCAGTCCCTGCTGCAGAAAAACATCCCCACAGCATGATGCTGCCACCATCATGCTTCATCGTAGGGATGGTGCCAGGTTTCCTCCAGACGTGACGCTTGGCATTCTGTGTTGAGCTGCGCTGTAGAAGGTAGTGGGTTCGAACCCGGGACCACCCATACACAAAAAAAATGTATGCACGCATGACTGTAAGTCGCTTTGGATAAAAGCGTCTGCTAAATGGCATATTATATTATTATTATATTATTATGCCAAATAGTTCAATCATGGTTTCATCAAACCATGGTCTGAGAGTCCTTTAGTTGCCTTTTGGCAAACTCCAAGTGTGCTGTCATGTGCCTTTTACTGAGGAGTGGCTTCCATCTGGCCACTCTACCATAAAGTAGTGATTGGTGGAGTGCTGCAGAGACGGTTGGCCATCTGGAAGGTTCTCTCATCTCCACAGAGGAACTCTGGAGCTTTGTCAGAGTGACCATCGGGTTCTTGCTCCCTGACCAAGGCCCTTCTCCCCCGATTGCTCAGTTTGGCCGGGCGGCCAGCTCTAAGAAGAGTCTAGGTGGTTCCAAACTGCTTCTATTTAAGAATGATGGAGGCCACTGTTTTCTTGGGGACCTTCAATGCTGCTGAATTTTTTTTGGTACCCATCCTCAGATCTGTGCCTTGACACAATCCTGTCTCGGAGCTCTATGGACAATTCCTTCGACCTCATGGCTTGGTTTTTGCTCTGACCTTATATAGACAGGTGTGTGCCTTTCCAAATCATGTCCAATCAATTGAATTTACCACAGGTGGACTCCAATGAAGTTGTAGAAACATCTCAAGGATTCACATTGAGGGTATGTGTCACTACTGTTACTCCTATCTATGACTGTAAGTCGCTTTGGATAAAAGCATCTGCTAAATGGCATATTATTATAATATTATGATCAATGGAAACAGGATGCACCTGAGCTCAATTTCAAGTTTCATAGCAAAGGGTCTGAATACTTATGTAAATAAGGCATTTCTGTTTTTTATTTGTAATACATTTGTAAACATTTCTAAAAACCTGTTTTTGCTTTGTCATTATGAGGTATTGTGTGTAGATTGAAGAGGACTGTAACGTAACATAATGTGGAAAAAGTCAAGGGGTCTGAAAACTTTCCGAATGCACTGTATATGTGTGTGGGTGTGTGCATGAGTGAGCGCATGTGTGCTAAGATGCGGAGAATCAGAACAGGTGGTCAGTCCAGTTCAAGTGTTCAGCAGTCAGATGGCTTGTAGATAGAAACTGTCACTGAGCCTGTTGGTATCTGACCTCAAGCTCCGTTACCGTCTCCTCGTGGCTGGGGTGTGTAGGGTCCTTTATGATGCTGCGTGCCTTCCTCAGACACCATTTCGAATAGATGTCCTGGATGGGTGGGAGCACGGTCCCAGTGATGTACTGGGCCATCTTCACCACCTGCTGGAGGGCCTTGCGTTTGTAGATGGAGCAATTCTCATACTAGGCTGTGATGCAACTGGTCAGGACGCTCTTGATGGTGCAGCGGTAGTATTTGAAGAGGACCTGGGGCAGCATGCCGGGTATCTTCAGCTGCCTTAGAAAGTAGAGACGCTGTTGCGCCCTCTTGACAAGAGTGGTGGTGTTATTGGTCCATGACAAGTCCTCGGTGATGTGGACGCCAAGGAACTTAAAACTTGTGACTCTCTTTCTGCTGCAGTCCTGTTGATGTGGATCGGGGCGTGTTCCCTCCTCTGCTTCCTGAAGTCAACAATCAACTCCTTTGTTTTGCTGACATTGAGGGAGAGGTTGTTGTCATGAAACCACAATGCCAATTCTCGTACCTCCTCCCTGTAGGCTGACTCGTCATTGTTTGTTATCAGGCCTACAACCGTGGTGTCGTCAGCAAACTTAATGATGTAGTTGGTGTCGCGCAAAGCCACGCAGTCGTGGATGAACAGGGAGTACAGCAGAGGACTGAGGGCACACCCCTGGGGGGCCCCTGTGTTACAAGTCAGTGTGGAAGAAGTGTTGCCAATCGTCACAGCCTGTGGTCTGCCCGTCAGGAAGTCCAGGATCCAGTTGCAGAGGGTGGTGTCCAGACCCAGGGCTCTGAGGTTGGTGTCGAGCTTGGAGGGAACAACAGTGTTGAATGCTGAACTGTAATCAACGAACAGCATTCTCACATACAGTGGGGAAAAAAAGTATTTAGTCAGCCACCAATTGTGCAAGTTCTCCCACTTAAAAAGATGAGAGAGGCATGTAATTTTCATCATAGGTACACGTCAACTATGACAGACAAATTGAGAAAAGAAAATCCAGAAAATCACATTGTAGGATTTTTAATGAATTTATTTGCAAATTATGGTGGAAAATAAGCAAGATTTCTGGCTCTCACAGACCTGTAACTTCTTCTTTAAGAGGCTCCTCTGTCCTCCACTCGTTACCTGTATTAATGGCACCTGTTTGAACTTGTTATCAGTATAAAAGACACCTGTCCACAACCTCAAACAGTCACACTCCAAACTCCATTATGGCCAAGACCAAAGAGCTGTCAAAGGACACCAGAAACAAAATTGTAGACCTGCACCAGGCTGGGAAGACTGAATCTGCAATAGGTAAGCAGCTTGGTTTGAAGAAATCAGCTGTGGGAGCAATTATTAGGAAATGGAAGACATACAAGACCACTGATAATCTCCCTCGATCTGGTGCTCCACGCAAGATCTCACCCCGTGGGGTCAAAATGATCACAAGAACGGTGAGCAAAAATCCCAGTACCACACGGGGGGACCTAGTGAATGACCTGCAGAGAGCTGGGACCAAAGTAACAAAGCCTACCATCAGTAACACACTACGCCGCCAGGGACTCAAATCCTGCAGTGCTAGACGTGTCCCCCTGCTTAAGCCAGTACATGTCCAGGCCCGTCTGAAGTTTGCTAGAGTGCATCCAGAAGAGGATTGGGAGAATGTCATATGGTCAGATGAAACCAAAATATAACTTTTTGGTAAAAACTCAACTCGTCGTGTTTGGAGGACAAAGAATGCTGAGTTGCATCCAAAGAACACCATACCTACTGTGAAGCATGGGAGTGAAAACATCATACTTTGGGGCTGTTTTTCTGCAAAGGGACCAGGACGACTGATCCGTGTAAAGGAAAGAATGAATGGGGCCATGTATCGTGAGATTTTGAGTGAAAACCTCCTTCCATCAGCAAGGACATTGAAGATGAAACGTGGCTGGGTCTTTCAGCATGACAATGATCCCAAACACACCACCCGGGCAACGAAGGAGTGGCTTCGTAAGAAGCATTTCAAGGTCCTGGAGTCTCCAGATCTCAACCCCATAGAAAATCTTTGGAGGGAGTTGAAAGTCCATGTTGCCCAGCGACAGCCCCAAAACATCACTGCTCTAGAGGAGATCTGCATGGAGGAATGGGCCAAAATACCAGCAACAGTGTGTGAAAACCTTGTGAAGACTTACAGAAAACGTTTGACCTGTGTCATTGCCAACAAAGGGTATATAACAAAGTATTGAGAAACTTTTGTTATTGACCAAATACTTATTTTCCACCATAATTTGCAAATAAATTCATTAAAAATCCTACAATGTGATTTTCTGGATTTTTTTTTCCTCATTTTGTCTGTCATAGTTGACGTGTACCTATGATGACAATTACAGGCCTCTCTCATCTTTTTAAGTGGGAGAACTTGCACAATTGGTGGCTGACTAAATACTTTTTTCCCCCACTGTAGGTGTTCCTCTTGTCCAGATGTGTTACAGCCATGTGCATAGCGATGGAAATGGATCTGGATCTGTTGTAGTGGTAGGCAAATTGGAGTGGGTCCAGTGTGCCTGTCATGCTGGCCTTGATATGGGCCATGACCAGCTTCTCGAAGCACTTCATGATGACCGTGGTGAGTGCGAAGGGGCGATAGTCATTTGGGCATGTCACCTTGTTTTTCTTGGCCACTGGGACGATGGTGGTCTCCTTAAAAGACGTGTGTACTACAGCTTGGGACAGTGACAGGTTGAAGTTGTCCGAGAAGATGCCCGCCAGCTGGTCAGCACACATTCTGAGGACGCGGCCAGGTATGCCATCTGGGCCGGCGGCTTTGTGAGTATTAACTTTTTTGAGAGTTTTCCTCAAGTCAGCCTCGGAGAGCGAAAGCACCTGGTCGTCCAGAGCAGCGAGAGTCTTCCTGGTTGGCTCGGTATTGTCTGCCTCGAAGAAAGCATATCATGTGTTAAGGTCGTCTGGGAAGGAGGCTTCGTGGGCACCGCACAGCTGGATTTGCCTTTGTAGTCTGTGATAGTCAGTAGTCCTTGCCACATGCGACGCGAGTCTGAGTTGTCGAACATCAATTCAAGTTTGAGTCTGTATTGTCTTTTTGCATCCCTAATCGATTTGCGGAGCTCGTAGCTGCTTGACTTGTACGCATTTCGCACCACTGAGTCATCGGGGGTTCGTTCTGCTGACATTGAATGCTTCAGTACGGGCTCTCAGCATTATTATTCTCTCAACCGGCTCACATGAGGACCGCCACAGGAATGGAAGACCCAGAGTTACCTCAGAGGATAAGTCCATTAGAGTTACCAGCCTCAGAAATTGCAGCCCAAATATATGCTTCACAGAGTTCAAGTCACAGACACATCTCAACATCAACTGTTCAGAGGGGACTGTGTGAGTCAGGCCTTCATGGTCGAATTGCTGCAAAGAAACCACTACTAAAGGACACCAATAAGAAGAAGAGACCTGCTTGGGCCAAGAAACACGAGCAATGGACATTAGACCGGTGGAAATGTGTCCTTTGGTCTGGAGTCCAAATTTGAGATTTTTGGTTCCAACCGCCGTGGCTTTGTGAGATGTAGGTGAATGGATGATCTCTGCATGTGTAGTTCTCACCGTAAAGCATGGAGGAGGAGGTGTTATGGTGTGGGGGTGCTTTGCTGGTGACACTGTCTGAGATTTATTTAGAATTCAAAGCACACTTAACCAGCATAGCTACCACAGCATTCTCCAGTGATATGCCATCCCATCTGGTTTGGGCTTAGTGGGACTATCATTTGTTTTTCAACAGGACAATGACCCAACACACCTCCAGGCTGTGTAACGGCTATTTTACCAAGAATGAGAGTGATGGAGTGCTGCATCAAATGACCTGGCCTCCATAATCCCCCGACCTCAACCCAATTGAGATGGTTTGGGATGAGTCGGACGGCATAGTGAAGGAAAAGCAGCCAACAAGTGCTCAGCATATGTGGGAACTCCTTCAAGACTGTTGGAAAAGCATTCCAGGTGAAGCTGGTTGAGAGAATGCCAAGAGTGTGCAAAGCTGTCATCAAGGCAAAGGGTGGCTATTTGAAGAATCTCAAATATCAAATATATGTTGATTTGTTTAACACTTTTTTGGTTACTACATGATTCCATATGTATTATTTCATAGTTTTGATGTCTTTACTATTATTCTACAATGTAGAAAATAGTAAAAATAAAGAAAAACCCTGGAATGAGTAGGTGTGTCCAAACTTTTGACTGGTACTGTATATCAAATCAAATTTTATTTGTCACATGCACCGAATACAACATGTGTAGACCTTACCGTGAAATGCTTACTTACAAGCCCTTACCAACAATGCAGTTCAAGAAATAGTTAAGAAAATATTTACTAAATAAACTAAAGTAAAAAAAATAAAAAAAATAAAAAAAAGTTACACAACTAAAGTTAAAAATCAAATGTAAAGTAAAATTAAAAATTAAAAGTAATATATATGGCACCCAAAGGGAAGTCACAAAAGGGTGTCAAAAAAAAGTATGTTTTTGGAGTATTGAGAAGATTTACCAGCTTCCTATGTGCTGTTAGAACTGGTTATAACCTCAAACGAAAATGAGCCAGAGGCAACAACTAGCTCTATAGTTAATGTTACATTTGTACACATAATTAGTGTTAAAACATTGTTTATATTGCTAGACCACTCGTTGAGTGTTCCTCTGGTGTTCCTCTTAAGGGGGCCTGGAGCTGGACTGCCACCCTTTCCCTCACTGCATCATCAGGAACTTCATCCAGAGTGACAGCTTTACAGAGAACCTACAGAGGGAGCTTCTAGACCTCAACTTCCATGAGAAGTCCAACGACCTGTACAAATTTAATCAGGTGAAAAAGGAAAACAGATAGGAATACAGTTTGGAAACGGGTTACTTCTTGTTCATAATGTTTCTTTACTCTGCCTCTTGGAGTTATGACATTGGGAGTTATGACACTCATTGACAATTTATCTTACAGTCAGATGACCTGAAAAAGAGAAAAGAGCCTCACATCACAGGCTTGAGGTAATTTGTATGTGTGTGTGAGAGTGATTTAGGGAGGTAGAGAGAACATGTTTGCTTTGTGTGTGTGTGTAGCAGATGGGGATTTGTGAAACTCATTCCTCAGCCTGAAGTGTCTCCACTTGCGCGTGCCTCCACAAGTGTCTCCATTTGCACGACTGGGTAAGACGCTTCAGGGGGGCGGTCACGTGTTTGCGAGGCAGAGGTCCTGAGTTCGAGCCTCGTTATGCGCTGAATCAGGGGAAAGCGGTACTCACTAAGCAAGCAGCGTGATGTCCTTTACATGTGCATGCTCTCAGTTTGGCTGTTTTTGAGCTTTGTGTGTGTTTTCAGGGCAGCACTATTTGGGCGGTTTCGATCCTGGCTGGGGGAAGTGTTGGGGGTAGAACTGGAGCCCACAGTGGACATTTCCTGTGCCAAGTACCAATACACTGGTGAGCCACATGTTTTTACCTCTACTCTTCAAAAAAGAAATGAGCAAGCCTTAATATTAGCATGTTCCTCCTCCATCTCTAATAAAGCTATAGAAGAAAAGAGCAGAAGCACTTAGCTATCCCCCAAGATATCCTGTTCTGCCCACTGCATATTTAGTCTATATGGACATGCATATTTCTGGAATTAATGATGAAATATGCATGATCTGTCTGTTACAAATCACTCTCTTTATCTATTGTGGTCCTCTGTAGCTCAGCTGGTAGAGCACGGCGCTTGTAACGCCAAGGTAGTGGGTTCGATCCCCGGGACCACCCATACACAAAAAAAAAAATGTATGCACGCATGACTGTAAGTCGCTTTGGATAAAAGCGTCTGCTAAATGGCATATTATATATTATATTATCTATGCCCTCTCTATCTCTCTGTCGGTAGATGTTCTGTTGTGTCATGATGATGAGTTGGAGGGGAGGCGTGTTGCCTTCATCCTCTACCTTGTCCCTCCATGGGAGTGCAGCGACGGAGGAACCCTGGATCTCTTCAGCACAGATGGTAAGTATTGGTGTGTGGCTGTGTGTGTGTTGGCGTGAGTGAAATAATTAGTGTTTTAACTTATAATCTAATTTGTGCATAGGTCACTTCCAGCCCCATAGTGTGGTGAAGTCTCTGGTGCCCAGCTGGAACACTCTGGTTCTCTTCGAGGTTTCACCCGTCTCCTTCCACCAGGTAGTTCTTCCTATACCACCAGGTAACAACCACACGCTTCTCACCTGTCCAGGTAGCAGTAGTGCAATCTACGGATGGCTGTCTCTCTGTGTGTTTGTCCAGGTTGCAGAGGTGTTGTCAGAGGATAAGTGTCGTCTCTCTCTGAGTGGCTGGTTTCACGGGCCGTCTTTGGAGCGACCACATCGTCACATCGAGCCCCCCTTCCCAAGGAGCCCCCACCTTCCCAGAGATGTGTGTGTTTGTTCTGAAAGAGTGAACTCACAGCCGTAGAGCAAGGATGTAGTCACATGAAATAAATAAATGTGCGTGTGTGTGTGCATTTTACCTGAGTGTGTATTTTGTGTCTGTTCACAGGAGACACTGCTGCTAGAGTGGCTGAATCCACTGTATCTGGACGTTGACTACCAGTCACAGGTTCAGCAAGAGTTCGAGGACAGCTCTGAGATCCAGCTCAAGAATTTCCTCAAAGTAACCCATTACTCTACCTCTTCATTTCTCCATCTCTCTCCTGCTGCCTCTCTCCTGGTTGACAGTGTCTCTCTCTACAGGAGGAGAAGTTTAAGGAGGTGAGTGAAGCACTGCGATCGACTGAGGTCCAGTGGACCAAGCGAGGTCCTCCCAACAGGAGGTGAGCCTGTCCAGTCATTTGTTTGTGTGAGTGAGAGAGATATCCCTAAGGTGTTATGATGCGTGTAAATGTATATGATGTGTGTAAATATTTTTGTGTGTATGTGCATTGTGCAGATGTTATGAAGTGGCTTCGTTAGAGTCCTTCCCCCAGTGTGTGAATGCATGCTGGGAGCTGCTGTGCTCGGAGGCGTTCTTCCTGCTTCTGTCCAACTTCACTGGCCTGAGACTGCACTACCTCAGCCCCAGTGACGAAGACGAGGAGGAAGAGAAGGACCAAGAAGATGAGGAAGAGAGAGAAGCCACAGGGTCATCTGGGGACACACCATCAGCTAATAAGAATAACAAAGGTGTGTTGCTTGTTTGTGTCTGTATGTGTTTTTTTGTGTGTGTGGGTTTGTGTATGTGTGTTGACCCCTGTGTGTATCCTCAGATCTGTGTGTTTGTGAGCCTTGACCTTTCTGTACCTCCTCAGGACTGAATATGCCTTTGTAAATATGTGTTGACCCCTCTGTGTGTATCCTCAAGAGCCGAGCACGCCGGTGTGTGTTGGAGAGCTGCGGCGCTGGGCTCACGGGGGCTACACACTACTGCACGATGGAGACGCATCAAGAGCGGAGTACGCCCTTGACCTACTGCTGCCCCTGAGCTGTCCTGGTCAGTCACACAAGCTTAATCAGACACTCATGCTTAAGCACACACACAGACACACAATGTAGGTTAGAATCATAGTTTTAGGAACTATTTGCAAAGTTGTAAGTGCAAATGTTTTCATACACAATATCAACTCCAAAGTGTGATAACTGTCTTTTTATTTCTCAGACTGGCAGACTGAGTTTGGGGGCTTCACCTCTTACGTTGCTAATGAAGAGGATGAGGAGGTGAGTGATGTCACTGTTCAAATGGCAACTGATGAACTAGATTCCTATGATTGTCATGGTTGTCATTTCTCATCGGTGTCCTCCTGTCCGCAGCTCCTGACGGTGTATCCAGAGGAGAACTCCCTGGCTCTTGTATACAGGGACAAAGAGACTCTCAAATTTGTCAAACATATCAATCACAGAAGCTCCACCCTACCTATTGGTGATCCTTGTAGGAGAGCAGTTTATGACTTCTCCTTTGTGTATTATGAATGAGTTGTTGTGTGGGTGTTGAGGTGTGTGTGTTTGTAATATAACATCACTGTGATGGGTGGTTGGTCTACTCTAAAGCTCCATGATGTCATGTGTTCTTCATTAAAGAGAACAGGCAGGGATACCCTGTTACCATGGTTACCTGGTTTTAGTCGGTAGCCACAGAGTAACGCAGATAAAAAATTGTCTACAGTGACAGCATTTGGTAGCATTTTGTGTTCATTATCGTGTGTCATTATTGTGGCCCTGTATGGCTGAGTTGGTAGAGCATGGCGTTAGCAACGCCAGGGTTGTGGGTTTGTTTCCCGGGGCTACCCAGACATAAATGAATGCACGCATGACTGTAAAACGCGTTGGATAAAAGCATCTGCGAAATGGAATATAATATTATTATTATATATTGCTAGCTTATTTGTATGTGTCTGTAGTATGTATTCAAACTATCTTACAGTATTCATGCTGTCACTGTAAAAATGAATCTGTCTGCAAGGAAAGTAAACTACAGACCAATGATTGAACACCGTCCACTCCCATGTTAAATTCTTCACTTGGATACCAAACTGAATAACAAATTAGTAATAACAGCTAGATGTTTGGCAGATATCTGATTTCACTAATCTTTTTTATTTATTTTTTATTGGCCCGTCCCCTCTTCTTACAGCTTTTGTTGTTGTTACATTTATATATGACTCATATTTTACATACATGGCACTTTTTTTACACAGTAGTTACATAGCAAAATATAGTTATTTGATATACATTGCATAGTACTTAAACACATCGGTATACATTATATAGTTTTCAGTCACCTTAGTGAAAATATTGAAATAATGGTCGCAATCTGACTGTTAAATTTCGACAAAGGATGGAGCTACAGATTGTTATACCAGATAATGTGAGTTAACCAGAGTTTTTTGGTATCCATTAGTGGGAGATACAGGTTAGGTACTGTTTGGTGTAGCACAGATCATTTTTGACCAACCTTAACTTTGCGACACTATCTTTGTTCTCGATTCGGACAAACGTATCTTCTAAAATGTCTGTGTCCAATTGCAAGTGGTACGAAAATGCTCCATTATAAATACATGTTTTGCTCCATTAAGTAATCTAACGATGTGTAAGCCGCAATCTTATCTATTTCAAATCTTCTCCCATCGATCGAGATAGGTGTGTCATCATGACAACTAGGAAACAGGGAAATTTTTGACGAATTAGCAAATTGGAAATGTATGAGTTTCCTAGTTCCAACTAGCATGTGAAAGCGGCATAATCTCTCGTGGACAGATGAAATGGCGAGAAACTGTCAAGGTTCACAGAATGTTGTTATTACTAGCAGCAGTAGTTCCTGGTTTTGGGTTTTCATCATTGATTACTTGGACGAATCAAGATTGGGCGAAGGCGGTGCTTAAACTGGTGCTGTTATTTTCAAGCCCGTGTGCGGATGATAAACGATTTCCACTAGATTCCACAGCCACAAAGTCAAAATTGGCTATATCTGTAGCTAGGATCAACAGTGAAATATAGAGAATGTGTTTGTGATTATTACAATTTTGCAGCTGTGATCAAGGAGGATACTTGAGGATGAACAGTAGTCTAACCCGTTTAATGTGTGTGGGTGTTTGACAATAACACAGCACCACAGCTATATTTCAGCACTAGGGTTTATTCATCGATCCTGATATTTTAGCTTTGCACACTGTGAAGCACTGGCATATCAGATTCTGAGAGAGGAAGAGGAGAGGGCTAAAGTCTGTCTTTTGAGTTCACCTGTCGGAATTTTTCTGGAAGTGGCTCTCTGATTAATAGTGAGGCCATTTCCTGTCAAACCTAGATAAGACCTACAGTTTACTGTCAGACCTTATGTGGGCCTTGCTCACTTCATTTTTTGTTATTGCTCCTTTCTATTCTGTTATAGCCTCCATCTGGCCTGTTTTTGTCCCCAAGCAGTTGCCATAGTTTCAGTCTGTAACAGAGGTTTTCATTTGAAAGAGAACATTTATTTCCTTGTTAAATGTATCCTACCTTCTCTGAAATAATCACTTGTCTGACAATGAATGTGCATGTAAGGCACCCCCCTTAAATTCAAAATGGCGCAGTGATTACTTTGAGGAAGGATTATACATGTCAACAGCATTTAAACCGGGCAAATTAATAACATCACCCATGGACCTGGTTCCAAAAACCCCAAATAACAGTACATATATCTATATAGGCCTAAATAAAATAACCTCTTTCTTATTTTGTATTTTCCTTCTCACTCGATTCCTTTTGCCGTTAGTGATGATATCATTTCAACATTGTAATTAGCTACACAGTTGCAAGCAAATGGCTTCAGCAGTAAAGCATCAGTTCGACAAATATTTCCATCCAATCAACCAACGAAAACAGTAAACGACTTCCTTCCCGTAGAGATACGTGATTCTAACCAATAGGGAAGCGGCATGTTCTTTCTCACCAATCACAGTGCCTCGAGGTTTCCCTATAGCCAATCGCCTGTCAGGAAATTATTACTGTATCTGTACTTGTTCCTCTGGTCAGGACGCGTTGCCGTCCTTACAAAGTTTTTTTCTTGTAAGGTAAGTTAACAATACAATTATGATTTTACTTTAAACCCAAAATGAAATTACAGCCTATACAAAAGTTAATGCCACAAATGACAGTAAACAAATACATAACAGTACAAGTCAATCATGAAAGAAAATGTTCTCAAGTTGCTATGATTCCTTTCTATTGTTGATTAGGCTACTGTTTTGTAACAACTTTAATGTATGATGATTAAAACTTCACCAGTAGACTTTTGTATTATTGAAGTTCAATAGGCGGTGTTTGGTGGAGCTTAATCTACTATAAAGTAGGCCTACTTTTCTAGTTTCCTAAAAGTCTGAACCGCACTGTGTCCAACGTGGTCTCAGAGCATTTCGTATTATTCTGTACGTAAATGCGAGAAGTGCCAACCATTTAGAATGACATGTTACATTTCGTATGGTATGTATTAATTTGTGGAGGCCATCATCAATTTTGTATGATATGTTACTAATGACTATTAATATGATATGTTACGAATTGCAATTTGTAGGATATGTTACGAATTGCAATTCATACAATATGGTCTGAATTTCCAAAATGTATGATATGCTACAAATTTCAATTTGTTGTGACTAAAGTTAGCTAGGTGGCTAATGCTAACATTAGCTAGCATAGGGGTTAGGGTTAGGGGTTAAGGTTGGGAGGTAGGTTAAAGGGTTAGGGAAGAGTTAGGTTAGGGGAAGGTTTCGCTAAAACAGTTATGGTTAGGGGAAGTTACTAATTAGCTAAAATGCTAAAGTTGTCAGTGAGATTCGAACACACTCGCATTATACGCCCACCCATCCACCCCGACCAACCACCCTCCTTTAGTTTTTGCCTTAAGTAACCTATCTTATGTAACCATACCAAATGTAAATTATAAGAAGCTGTCTGTGCTCTTTTAATGTCTTTACTACTGAATAGTGTTGGTTCCAGGTGCGTAGGAGTCAAAATAAGAATACTGAAAGAGATGGAGAATCACACACTGTCGAACAAATTAATAAATCCTAAACTGAGGCTTGAATGCTAAATATAGATGTTTATTAGAACATTATGATGCCCAAAAAATCTAACAAAACACCAAAGTTTCGGCCTTAGGCCATTCTCAGTGTAAATATACCTTTCATTTATTTGGGCACCATGATGTTCTAACATCTTTATTTTGCATTCAAGCCTCAGTTTTGGTTTATTAATTTTTTCGACAGTGTGCGGGTCTCTATCTCTTTCACAATACCAAACGTAACATATCAGAACATTTTGAGAGCTCCTGAGTGGCGCAGTGGTCTAAGGCACTGCATCGCAGTGCTAACTGTGCCACTAGAGATCCTGGTTCGAATCCAGGCTCTGTCGCAGCCGGCCGCGACCGGGAGACTCATGGGCGGCGCACAATTGGCCCAGCGTCGTCCAGGGTAGGGGAGGGAATGGCCGGCAGGGATGTAGCTCAGTTGATAGAGCATGGCGTTTGCAACGCCAGGGTTGTGGGTTCGATTCCCATGGGGGGCCAGTATAAAGAAAAAAAAAAAAAAAAGGTATTCACTGGCTGTGAGTCGCTCTGGATAAGAGCGTCTGCTAAATGACTAAAATGTAAATGTAAATATCATACTAATTTGAGTGATACGGATTTACATTTACTATGTTACGTCTAGTCTATGAGACCAGTCTGCTGTGTCATACTCTTGTCTCATAGCAATAGAGAATGTAATTAAATTCCTATCATCATGTACATGTGACTCACGGGACTCGCGTTTTCACAGAACTGCATATCCCATAGTGCTACCTGTCTTGTAGGCCCAGTAGTCTAACCCAATGATGTATATAAACCCGAGATTGCTGATGCAATGTATTGGCCAATTAGAGGTGTGTTATGTGTTTATTATACCGTAAATGCTTCAAAATTCACAAAAAGGGACGTTAGCTGATGAATAAAAAATTATCTCATAGAACAAAACATATAAGATCTCCTAAGTCTGTGTTTACCACAGGCCTTATTTTCGGCGTTTATTGAAAAACCCTACAAAAACTCCATTCATTTTCCCGTAAGCTTTGCCCAACTAACCATTAATATTGCTCTCTATAGACTGTACAATATAAATATTCACTACAAAAAAAGAAACCAACCAATTCAACTTGTTTGGCAGTCTGTACCTTGTAGACTGATTCTCGTTTTCATCCAAATCAAAGGAATGGCATTCACTGAATTGACCCAATGTCCAGGCAATCCTTTGGTTGACATACAGTGGGGGAAAAAAGTATTTAGTCAGCCACCAATTGTCCAAGTTCTCCCACTTAAAAAGATGAGAGAGGCCTGTAATTTTCATCATAGGTACACGTCAACTATGACAGACAAATTGAGGAAAAAAAATCCAGAAAATCACATTGTAGGATTTTTAATGAATTTATTTGCAAATTATGGTGGAAAATAAGTATTTGGTCACCTACAAACAAGCAAGATTTCTGGCTCTCACAGACCTGTAACTTCTTCTTTAAGAGGCTCCTCTGTCCTCCACTCGTTACCTGTATTAATGGCACCTGTTTGAACTTGTTATCAGTATAAAAGACACCTGTCCACAACCTCAAACAGTCACACTCCAAACTCCACTATGGCCAAGACCAAAGAGCTGTCAAAGGACACCAGAAAAAAATTGTAGACCTGCACCAGGCTGGGAAGACTGAATCTGCAATAGGTAAGCAGCTTGGTTTGAAGAAATCAACTGTGGGAGCAATTATTAGGAAATGGAAGACATACAAGACCACTGATAATCTCCCCTCGATCTGGGGCTCCACGCAAGATCTCACCCCGTGGGGTCAAAATGATCACAAGAACGGTGAGCAAAAATCCCAGAACCACACGGGGGACCTAGTGAATGACCTGCAGAGAGCTGGGACCAAAGTAACAAAGCCTACCATCAGTAACACACTACGCCACCAGGGACCCAAATCCTGCAGTGCCAGACGTGTCCCCCCTGCTTAAGCCAGTACATGTCCAGGCCCATCTGAAGTTTGCTAGAGTGCATTTGGATGATCCAGAAGAGGATTGGGAGAATGTCATATGGTCAGATGAAACTTTTTGGTAAAAACTCAACTCGTCGTGTTTGGAGGACAAAGAATGCTGAGTTGCATCCAAAGAACACCATACCTACTGTGAAGCATGGGGGTGGAAACATCATGCTTTGGGGCTGTTTTTCTGCAAAGGGATCAGGACGACTGATCCGTGTAAAGGAAAGAATGAATGGGGCCATGTATCGTGAGATTTTGAGTGAAAACCTCCTTCCATCAGCAAGGGCATTGAAGATTAAATGTGGCTGGGTCTTTCAGCATGACAAGGATCCCAAACACACCGCCCGGGCAACGAAGGAGTGGCTTCGTAAGAAGCATTTCAAGGTCCTGGAGTGGCCTAGCCAGTCTCCAGATCTCAACCCCATAGAAAATCTTTGGAGGGAGTTGAAAGTCCGTGTTGCCCAGCGACAGCCCCAAAACATCACTGCTCTAGAGGAGATCTGCATGGAGGAATGGGCCAAAATACCAGCAACAGTGTGTGAAAACCCTGTGAAGACTTACAGAAAACGTTTGACCTGTGTCATTGCCAACAAAGGGTATATAACAAAGTATTGAGAAACTTTTGTTATTGACCAAATACTTATTTTCCACCATAATTTGCAAATAAATTCATTAAAAATCCTACAATGTGATTTTCTGGAATTTGTTTCTCAATATGTCTGTCATAGTTGACGTGTACCTATGATGAAAATTATAGGCCTCTCTCGTCTTTTTAAGTGGGAGAACTTGCACAATTGGTGGCTGACTAAATACTTTTTTTCCCCACTGTATGGCAGGATAATTTTAGTATTTGACGCTGCAGTGGTGGATGTAAAATGTTGTATTATTAAACTCTTGATGATGACATAATCCTCATACACTCTATGGCAGGGTTCTTCAATTCCGGTCCTGGAGGGCCAAAACACCTCTGTTTTTCACCCTCTCCTTCAAATCAGGGGCTAATTCAGACCTGGGACACCAGGTGAGTGCAATTAACTACCAGGTAGAAATAAAAAACAGAAGTGTTTCGGCCCTCCAGGACCGGAATTGAAGAATCCTGCTCTATGGTATGCTAGGCTTTAAATAATGTATGACACTACCGGTGTATGAATGTAATGATGGCTTATGATTACATGTAGGCCAGGGGTCCCCAATTACATTCAGCCATGGGCCGATTTTTCCTTGAGCGGATGGTCGGGGGGCCGGAACATAGTTATAAATAATTTGTACACTGCAAATTGACAGTATGAATCCCAAACATATATAGTATTTGACAAAAAACAGAATAATTTCAAACCTTGATTACATTGGGAAACGATCACATACAGTGCCTTCAGAAAGTATTCACACCCCTTGACTTATTCCACATTTTGTTGTGTTACAGCATTCATTAAAAATTGATTCATTTGGATTTTGTGTCACTGGCCAACACAGTGTACCCCATAATGTCAAAGTGGAATTATGTTTTTAGAATTGTTTACAAATTAATAAAAAATGAAAAGCTGAAATGTCTTGAGTAAATAAGTATTCAACCCCTTTGTTATGGCAAACCTTAATACGTTTAGGAATAAAAATATGCTTAACAAGTCACATAATAAGTTGCATGTGCAATAATAATTCAACATGATTTTTGAATGACTACCTCATCTCTGTACCCCACACATACAGTGCCTTCGGAAAGTATTCAGACTCCTTTACTTTTTCCACATTTTGTTACGTTACAGCCTTATTATAAAATGGATAAAATATTATTTTTCCAGCAATTTACACACAATACCTCATAATGACAAAGTGAAAACAGAAATACCTTATTTACATACGTTTCAAACCCTTTGTTATGAGACTGGAAATTGGGCTCAGGTGCATCCTGTTTCCATTGATAATCCTTGAGATGTTTCTACAACTTCATTGGAGTCCACCTGTGGTAAATTCAATTGATTGGACATGATTTAGAAAGGCACACATCTGAGTATATAAGGTCCCAAAAACCAAGCCATGAGGTCGAAGGAATTGTCCGTAGAGCTCCGAGACAGGATTGTGTCGAGGCACAGATCTGAGGAAGGGTACCAAAAAATGTCTGCAGCATTGAAGGCCCTCAAGAACACAGTGGCCTCCATTCTTAAATGGAAGAAGTTTGGAACCACCAAGATTCTTCCTAGAGCTGGCCACCCGTCCAAACTGAGCAATTGGGGGAGAAGGGCCTTGGTCAGGGAGGTGACCAAGAACCCGATTGTCTCTCTGACAGAGCTCCAGAGTTCCTCTGTGGAGATGGGAGAACCTTCCAGAAGGACAACCATCTCTGCAGCACTACACCAATCAGACCTTTATGGTAGAGTGGCCAGACGGGAGCCACTCCTCAGTAAAAGGCACATGACAGCCCGCTTGGAGTTTGCCAAAAGGCACCTAAAGACTCTCAGACCATAAGAAACAAGATATTTCACAGTGGGTATGAGGTGCCTCTCCTTGTATGCATCTCTGTTTCGATGCCAAACATGCCGATGCTGTATCTGACCAAAACATTCAATTCTGGTCTCATCTGACCAGAGCACCTTCTTCCAGTCATAATTTAAATGACGTTTGGCAAACTGCAAGTGCTTGCGTCTGTGTCTTGGGGTCAGAAAGGGCTTTCTTCTGGCAACCCTTCCAAAGAGCCTGTGGTTGTGGAGGTGGCGTCTGATGGTGCTTTGTGAAACCTGGTGACCCCAAGACGCCACCAAGGCCTGCAATTCTTTCACAGTGATTCATGGGAATTTTGTTGCTTCTCTCACCATCCTCCTCCCTATCTTGGGGGGCAAAATGCATTTGCCTCCTCTACCCGTTCCTCTACAGGTTTTCAACTGTTCCATAACTTTTTAATTTTTTAATAATTTAATGAGAAAACTAAAAGGTGTGCAACATGAAAATATTGTCTCATTTACGTTGTGTAATTTATTTACTGTCCCTAACTAGCCCCGGAGATAGGCTATCCAAAGTCAAAGTCAGGTCGCGCACCAGCTGGCTGAAGCTAATTGGCAATATAATTTGGCTACCTCTTCCCACCTGTGAACACGCACATGAGACACCCACATCAAACCACACCCCAAAACCAACTCACGTTTCAATTCAGTCATGGCCGCTAGCATTTCTTAATGAACCAAATCTAAAACGAGGCCAAATCAGGAAGTGCAGTCGCCCTTCAAAACTAACTAATGACATGCTGCACCTCTACCTTGCTACCTTTCAGATGAGCCAAGGAGGAGGACAGATGAGAACAGCAGGCCAGTGGAGCAATTAGAACAGCAGCAGCCAGGGGCAAATGGTAGGGAAGAGGATGATTTAGGTAACCCAGACACAGGCCCAAAACAAGTTAAGCTACCCCAGTATCCCCTTGACCATTTTGGATTGCAAAACTAAAGAAACACACCAAACAAGACACAGAGACAGCAACAGAAAAGTAGATGGTGCAGAGAGAATCAATCATGTACACTCTTACTGACAGTTGTGGCTGCTTTGTGTGATGTATTGTTGTCTCTACCTTCTTGCCCTTTGTGCTGTTGTCTGTGTCCAATAATGTTTGTACCATGTTTTGTGCAGCTACCATGTTGTGCTGCTGCCATGTTGTGTTGCTACCATGTTGTTGTCATGTTGTGTTGCTGCCATGATGTGTTGTTGTCTTAGGTCTCTCTTTATGTAGTGTTGTGGTGTTTCTCTTATCGTGATGTGTTTTGTCCTATATTTTTATTTCATTTGTAATTTTTAATCCCAGCCCCCGTCCCCGCAGGAGACCTTTTGCCTTTTGGTAGGCTGTCATTGTAAATAAGAATTTGTTCTTAACTGACTTGCCTAGTTAAATAAAGGTTTAAAAATATATATACAAGACACAGAGACAGCAACAGAAAAGTCAATGATGGAGAGAGACACCAGACAAGACACAGAGACAGCAACAGAAGAATAGGATATAATGAAGAGAGACACTAGAAGAACAGAACAGGCCATAACAGAAGAGGATAGACAAAGGAGACGGTAACAGACAAGACATAGACAGCAACAGACAAGACACAGACAGCAACAGACAAGACACAGACAGCAACAGACAAGACACAGACAGCAACAGACAAGACACAGACAGCAACAGACAAGACACAGAGAAAGTGACAGAAGAGGGCAGGTGGATTGAGCACACAGTAGACTGCATCTCTTCAAGCTGCTCTATAGATTCTAATTCGTTTTATTTATTTGCACAAATTATAAGAAGTGAAATACAGACAGTGAAAAATAAAACATGGCTTACAAATGATTTGCAGGTGAGGTGAAAAATCCTATGAAATTACTATTAAAACAATTGTTTACTTTTACACTTTTTACAACCATGACAGGATGAGAGAGGAGAGTAGACAAGAGACAGCAACATAGAATACTAAGAGACAGCAACATATAATACTAAGAGACAGCAACAGACGACACAGAGAAAGTGATGGAGAGAGTTAGACGAGGGGTGAGCACACAGTAGCCGACTAGGTGAAAAATCTGCCGATGTGCCCTTGAGCAAGGCACTTAACCCTAATTGCTCCTGTAAGTCGCTCTGGATAAGAGCGTCTGCTAAATGACTAAAATGTAAAATGTAAATGTAGACTATCACTTAAAGCTTCCCTATGGATTCTAATTACTGTACTGTGTGTGTGTGTGTGTGTGTGTGTGTGAGTGTAATAATATAATATGCCATTTAGCAGACGCTTTTATCCAAAGCGACTTACAGTCATGTGTGCATACATTTTTACGTATGGGTGGTCCCGGGGATCGAACCCACTACCCTGGCGTTACAAGCGCCATGCTCTACCAATTGGGCTACAAGAGAGAGAGAGAGGGTGTTTGGGTACTGTGGGACTTTAATCAGTTTTGTCTCAGTGGTTTTTGGCAATACACTGTAGATGTGTGTGTTCCAGAGTAGAGAGACCCACAGTATCTACTGTAATAGAGTACTGGCGGTGTCTGCTGTGGCAGGTGGGAAGGTGCGAGTTACCTGAAAAATATATATTCTCTCAATGTTCTAATCTCTCAATATTAATCTCAAAGTGCACCAAATTAATGCATTTATCTGTTGAAATTCCTTACATTTTTGCTAGGGGAGAATGGCCCTGGACCCCCCTACTGGCTTTGGGCTAAGCCCCTAATGTCTTCAAATCTTAGAAACGCCCCTGGGTACTAAAGGGACATTAAATAGTGAATTAATGTAATGACATATAGGGAAGGTAAGATAGGGTATGGTAAGGATAGTGGAGTGAGATAATATAAAGTGAGGGGTTGTATTGGGTTGCATTGTATTGTGACTGCATCTGGATCCTGACTCTTTTTAATACCAGGATGGATTTGATTGATGTGTATTAGCCTTTGAACTCAGACTGTTGATCGTCTGAGTAATATATCTGTTATATCTCTGCAGGAAGGAAGAGGCTTGAAGAGAACACATAGAAGACGCTTGTGACAGCTGAGGTCAGATGACGGGAATGACCAAACAATGGACATAATGGATGAAACGGTACTGTATGTTTATTTGAGAGGACACGGGAGGAGAGGCAGGAGAGAGGAGGTGTGATATGTATGAGAGGGAAAGAGGAAACGTGGCAGGGACAGAGACAGTTCACATTAACTATTTATAGGAGAACATGCATGTCTGTTTCTGTTATTGCGCATGCGTGTGATAATGTCAAGTGGGGAGTGTGTGTGTACTGTGCATGTAAGAATATAGCTATAAGTACAAGCACCTGTGCTGTACAAAATTCAGCATAATGTCTGAATGGTAGTATACAGAGCAGAGGCATTATGAACTTTAATCTTGTATGGGATGTTGTTCCATGTGATATTTTAGAAAATGGTGGCACTGAGTGTGGAGGATGGCCCGTGGACAGGATGTGCGGTTCTCTTCCTGCACTCCTGTCCCGCAGTGAACCTGCTCTCTCTCTACAAAGACCAGCAGGGCAAGTTCAGCGTCTTCAAAGTCCTCAAGCTGACACTCACAGGTGAGCCACATCAGGCCATCCGGTCTCCAGCTCGCGTGGGGAGCATGCTGAGCATTGGTTGAGGCAGATGTATTATTGATAGAAAGAAAGGCTTAGCTTGGTGGTCATGGGGAGTGAAAAAGGGGCTTGTGTTGCAGGGTGACCTGCTTATCGACTGAGGGGATGAATATAGTTAAAAGCTTATGAAAAACTGCTGTCACATAAACGCAGGGAGATCTTTTAGGAAGTCATAACACGGTTGAGCTCAGAGCTCTGCCTGGACCAGAGTAGTGGAGGGAGACACAGTCAGGTTATATTTGTTTTATGGTCACTGTGGAAAACATGACTATTGTGCCAGTGAATTGCTATGGTTACCTCTAACCTTTGACCTTACCTGACCTGTGTCCCAGACTCGGTGGGGGGGCTGGAGGGGTACGAGATCCTGAAGCTGCACGATGCAGATCCTCTGCTGGGTGTGGAGTTGAAGTTTGTGGATGCGGCTGCGTGCCGCAGGTTCCTGCAGAGCTATGGCTCCGGTGCCGTACAACAGTCCCTCACCCAGCACACCTGCCGCCTCCTCGGCCCACAGGAGCTTGCCGTGGAAACCCAGCTCAAAGCCGGGACGCACACTTTGGACTTTTGTCTGGACGATCTGGAGCTTTGTCTGCAGCACATCCACCAGTCACAGGTAATATACTATATACAGGTTATAATCCATATATAATGGTGTTGTTACTGGTAATATATGATAAACAGATCACAATATATAGTGTATACCTGTCAGGTGCTCTGCTGTGCCTTATGTCTTATGACTCACTATGAGGTGTTCTAAATGTTGATGTCACTTCCTGTCAGCCGGGGCGCCTACGGCATGATGAGATTGCTGAGCTGGAGCAGCAGCTGCAGAGCCAGGCCTTGGGTCACGTACCCCAGCCACCCACCCTTACACAGGGAGAGCCCCCCGTGCCCAGCAACTGTTTCCTGTTCCAGAAGAGGGTGTTTGGTGAGTTGGCTCTGACTGCCATGGCTGCTTCTTATCATCAGTGGGGGTTCAGCGGGGAGCTGGGACTCTATGTCCCCTGGGTCCTCTACATTCATACACTGGCATAGAACAGTGTTTCTCACCTCTCGGTCAGTAGACCACCACTGGTCTATGGAAGGTTATTGACCTGTGCCTCAAATAGTTTGATGACACTTTTAGTCAGCTCAAGTGCTGGTTTTAATCTAAGTGGTCCTTTGAGGAAGAGGACCATTATAGCTTGCCCAATCTCTGGTATAGAGGACACTCATTATGGGTCATCTAGTACACCCGGGACAGCAGGGTAGCCTAGAGGTAAGAGAGGAGGGCCAGTATCTGGAAGGTTGCTGTTGTTTTTTACTTACTTACACCACGTCTTACATGCAGGGCCATATATAGACTCTGGATACATGTCTCTAACAGCCCCTCCCACTCTGTCTCCTGACCTATCAGAGGACCGCATGCTGGCGGCAGGGGACCTGCAGCGGTTCTCCAACGGCGTTGGGCGGGACTGGAGGAAAGTGGGGCGGGCCTTGGGCAAGAACTGCCGTGCGCTGAAGGGGCCGGCCATAGACAACCTGGCCTACGAGTACGAGAGGGAGGGGCTGTACGAGCAGGCCTATCAGCTGCTGAGCCGCTTCATCCAGGCGGAGGGGAGGGCAGCACGGCTGGGCCGGTTGGTCAGAGCACTGGAAGAAAGCAAACTCACCAGCCTGGCTGAGAACATTTTGGACATCCAGCCCCGGGAGTGACACTGTCTGTCACACTGTCTGGGGGTGTGTGTTGGCCTATGTGTGTATGTGTGAAAGAGTGGTAACGTGTGGGTGGCATTGCTTGTGTGAGCAGAAACGTGTGTGCACCAACTTACCTTGGTGCTACCATGTGTCTGTTCTGTGTGAGCTTTGGGTCTGTGAGCTTGATTGTATGTTTTTTTATTTGAGTAAAAATGTTTTACTTCTTACAAAACCAATAGTTCTCATAATTGCTATATCAAGTCATTGTTGTCTCTGGTTGGAGAGCAAACTGAAATCACTGTGGCCTTTTCTTCTTCCGCTTTAAACCCAACCCCCTTTCTCCACCACAGACTGGACCATTCATGGATTTGGTCATTCTACCAATAACCATTAGTTATTACAAAAACTAGATTGATATTGAACAATTTGTAATGGTATTGGGGAATATTTGTTCCGAAATCCAAATAAAGTGTTGGGTTTATAAAAACGAATTGCCCATTGCTTTCATTCACGTCGAGAGTTGTATTTCACTTAGCACAATCCAAGATCCTGATAAAACCTTTTACTATGGATTACGTAGAATCTTTAGGAAACCTGTTGATCCTGCTTTCTGAAATAGCCTACAGTACCCCCCATGTAAAAAAGTTGTCAACTTTGGGAAATGGGCAGGATCTAATCCATGTACACACACACACACACAAGCACCAAATGTTGTACTATCCCTGTGGGGACCTAAAATGTATTTCAACTCAAAATCCTATTTTCCCTAACCCCTAAACCTAACCCCACGAGGGAGAATTTTCCTTGTTTTACTATCCTTGTGGGCATATTTGGGGATTTTCGGTACCCACAAGCATAGTAATACAAAAATGTGTTAAACAAATCAAAATATATTTTAGATTTTAGATTCTTCAAAGTAGCCACCATTTGCCTTGATGACAGCTTTGCACACTCTTGGCATTCTCTCAACCAGCTTCATGAGGAATGCTTTTCCAACATATGCTGAGCACTTGTTGGCTGCTTTTCCTTCACTCTGCGGTCCAACTCATCCCAAACCATCTCATTTGGGTTGAGGTCGAGTGATTGTGGAGGCCAGGTCATCAGATGCAGCACTCCATCACTCTCCTTCTTGGTCAAATAGCCCTTACACAGCCTTGAGGTGTGTTGGGTCATTGTCCTGTTGAAAAACAAATGATAGTCCCACTAAGCCCAAACCAGATGGGATGCCATATCACTGGAGAATGCTGTGGTAGCTATGCTGGTTAAGTGTGCTTTGAATTCTAAATAAATCACTGACAGTGTCACCAGCAAAGCCCCATCACACCTCCTCCTCCATGCTACACGGTGGGAACCACACATGCGGAGATCACCCGTTCACCTACTCTGCATCTCACATAGACATGGCAGTTGGAACCAAAAATCTCAAATTTGGACTCATCAGACCAAAGGACAGATTTCCACCGGTCTAATGTCCATTGCTCGTGCTTCTTGGCCCAAGCAAGTCTCTTCTTCTTATTGGTGTCTTTTAGTAGTGGATTCTTTGCAGCAATTCGACCATGAAGGCCTGATTCATGCAGTCTCCTCTGAACAGTTGATGTTGAGGTGTGTCTGTTACTTGAAATCTGTGAAGCATTTATTTGGGTAGCAAACTGAGATGCAGTTAACTCTAATGAACTTATCCTCTACAGCAGAGGTAACTCTGGGTCTTCCTTTCCTGTGGTGGTCCTCATGAGGGCCAGTTTCATCATAGCGCTTGATGGTTTTTGCGACTGCACTTGTTCCGTATTGACTGACCTTCATGTCTTAAAGTAATGATGGATTGTCGTTTCTCTTTGCATATTTGAGCTGTTCTTCCATAATATGGACTTGGTCTTTTACCAAATAGGGCTATCTTCTGTATACCACCCCTACCTTGTCATAACACAACTGATTGGCTCAAACACATTAAGAAGGAAATAAATTCCACAAATTAACTTTTAACAAGGCACACCTGTTAATTGAAATGCATTCCAGGTGACTACCTCATGAAGCTGGTTGAGAGAATGCCAAGAGTGTGCAAAGCTGTCATCAAGGCAAAGGGTGGCTTCTTTGAAGAATCTAAAATATAAAATATATTATGATTTGTTAAACCCTTTTTTGGTTTCTACATGATTCCATATGCTATTTCATAGTTTTGATGTCTTCACTATTATTCTATAATGTAGAAAATAGTAAAAATAGAGAAAAACCCTTGAATGAGTAGGTGTGTCCAAACTTTTGACTGGTACTGTATGCATTGGTGAGTGTGTGTGTGTGTGTTTATGTCTGCAGTGCAGTATATGTAAAAGTGAATGTGTGTGTGTGTAACTATGTGTGTATGTGTGTGTGTAACTCTGTTTGTATGTGTGCATACACACATAGAGTGAGTAAGGAATATGTTTCTAAACACTTCTACATTAATGTGGATGCTACCATGATTACGGATAGGCCTGAATAAATCGTGAATAATGATAACTGAGAAAGTTACAGACGCACAAATATCATACCCCAAGACATGCCAACCTCTCACCATTTCAATAACAGGGGAGGTTAGCATTTTAGGGGGGTATGATATTTGTGTGTCTGTAACTTTCTCAGTCATCATTATTCCCGATTTATTCAGGACTATCCGTAATCGTGGTAGCATCCACATTAATGTAGAAGTGTTTAGAAACATATTATATTCTTATTTACAATGAAAGTGACTCCAAAATGACACAATACATTATTTACCATTCATTTCTATTGGGCACAAAATAATCTGAAACACAACCAAAACAAACAGCAAATGCATCCAACAAATTTGTAGAGTCACAAGCTTGATGTAATCATTACGTGCTAGGAATATGGGATTATTTCTCAACATAACGGTTCACCCGATATGGATAAAAATACCCTCAAATTAAAGCTGACAGTCTGCACTTTAACCTCATAGTCATTGTATCATTCCAAAGTGCTTGAGTACAGAGCCAAAACAACAAAACGTGTCACTGTCCCAATACTTTTGGAGCTCACTGTATGTCCTGTTGCATTAGGGTAAGAGCAGGAGAGTTGAGTTGAATTGTTGGGGCTTAGTTTATGAAGGCTATAGGTTCAACCGAGGAAGGTTGTTGCGGAATTTACTTGTAAGGCTGTAGGTTTAACTGAATTCAGGCTTTTGGTGTCAGTATAGTCCATTGTAAAAACCCTCCCACCTTACCACTCCACTCTTTGCACATGTGGATTAGAAGCTTTTAATGTGTACACACATACACACATAGAGTTACACACACATGCACAGAGAGACACCGACACAGAGACACACACAGATACACACACATTCACTTTTACACATACTGCACTGCAGACATAAACACACGCACATACACTCACCAATGCATACATGCAAGCAACATAACACACACACACACACACACAGGATAAAAGCAATTGCTAGATTCATAATTAATACAATTGAAATGTAATGATATTGTGCTGGACTACCTTGTGTAGCCTATTGCTTCTGTTGACATTACATGAGCAAGGCCCTTAACCCTAATTGCTCCTGTAAATCGCTCTGGATAAGAGTGTCTTCTAAGTGACTAAAATGTCAAATGTAATAAAGTCTAATGTTTACCCACTCCTCGTTGATCATACACAGCCTATTTATAAGGACACGGAAGACAAGAATAGCCCGCTTCCAGTATCGTGCGAGACCACGCCTTTTATGTAATAAAAAGGCCTATTATACATTGTAGATTTAGCGAAATTATTCCACGAAAGCAAAATGTGTCTATAAAATCCCCCTTTGAATGTGGTCGCATCGGACGATTAGCGCCTGCCTTGGCTCTGACGTCAACGAGATTGTCTGCACTAGGTGAGTCTCGCGCTCACTGCCTTCCCTTCGCCTCCTCTCTCGGTCGGTTATTGTGAATAGATTGAACGATGAGATCGCTCGCGTTCGCTTTCATCAGTGCCGCCCTATAGAGACCCCCCAGCCCCGAGGCTCGAACACAACGACCCCACCCCCAGCTCCAAGAGGGACGGAGAAAAAACCCTGCTCGGACCCGGCTTCATTTGCCCTCAATCCGGGCCTCATGCTGTAGCAGACTGAACGAGCGAGAGAGAGAGACAAACACACAGATTGAGTCGGCGAGGGACAGGGCGGAATAGAGGAGAAGGGATTGTTCATTCGGCTCTAGACATGGGATGTACACTCAGCGCCGAGGAGCGCGCTGCTCTGGACAGGAGCAAAGCCATCGAGAAAAACCTGAAGGATGATGGAGTCACTGCCGCAAAGGAGGTGAAACTGCTACTGCTTGGTAAGACACAGTTTATAACGGGGCTTCCCGTTCTGCACGGTTCGGTTGATGTTGATGTAGATTGCATAGAGCCGGGCCGGGGCGGCAGGCGCTCTCCGTGGTCCTGATGTCATGTCACCCTAAAGACAACCGACTCTCACTCTGCTCTCTATTCCCTTTAGGGGGAGGAGAATCGGGCAAAAGCACCATCGTCAAACAGATGAAGTAAGTGCTTTTTTTTTCTGATATAGGCGTCTTTGACGAGGCCTGAGATTGCGCCTCCCCTGCCCATAGTGAGGCTGAGCTGCTAGCTCCGCCATGTTTCCTCAGAGGCCGTACCTCTGCTGGTGATTCGAACACCTCTTGTAGACGGTAATCGGAGGCGGTGCTCACGGTCAGTTGCAGGCCGCCGGGGTGCTGTCCACTGATATGGTGCTGAAATTTACCCAGAGGTTTTTCATGTGTCTATCGAAAAAGAGGGAGGGCGAATACATGGGTGTTTGTGACTGTGTGTGTGTGTCTGTGTTTGTGTGCAGCCTGTATGTGTGTATTAGTGATGTCACTACAGCACCATTAGCAAATATCTCTGGTTTAATCTTAATGGCTTTAAGTGCCTGATATCGCCCAGTGTACTTTGCCTATAAAGCGGATTTACTCAGAAAATATGGCATCTAAAACCTCATCTAAACCTTTCCCTTTCTCATCTAAACCACTCTCTTATCTAAATCACTGTTCTTTTTCTAAACCCTGTTGCTAGATTTCTTCTTTAAAGAAGAACTCTGTATCCAGGGCCCAACCAGAAAAGCATATTATATAATATTTTCATGCACATAATAAAACATGGCTGTTGCTATGCAGACATCCTCTCAAAAATCCACAATATCATTTTTTTTGGGTTCTGTGCACTCACTGTACCTCAGCACACACTCATCTGCCCCACACACACCCTGCTTTTTCCATCACACACACTGCTCCCTCCACTCCACTCTGTTTCCATCCATTCTAGCACTCTCTCCATATTTAATTATCCTGGGGGTTCTCCCTAGCGGTACAGACAGTTACCCAAAGGCATCTCTCAGGAGCCGCTTCTGTTGTGAACTACATATGTTACATTGGTTATATTATATAATGCCAGGATCGGGACAGGGAAAACTGATCCTGGAGCTGAGCTAGTATTTTTCCTTGTGTGTGTACACATGTGTGTGCATTTGTGTAGTTTTGTATGTATATTGATAATGGTGTGTGTGTGTGGATGTGCTTACATCCGTACGTTTATTTGCTCAAATTTTATTGACACGATAAACCCCTTGAGATACCCCATCATGTTTTACAAAGGAGTCTTGTTTTCCAAAGGAGTGTAATAATAATAATAATAATAATAATAATAATAAATATACACTACATGGCCAAAAGTACGTGGACACCTGCTTGTCGAACATCTCATTCCAAAATCATGGGCATTAATATGGAGTTGGTCCACCCTTTGCTGCTATAACAGCCTCCACTCTTCTGGGAAGGCTTTCCACTAGATGTTGGAACATTGCTGTGGGGACTTGCTTCCAGTCAGCCACAAGAGCATTAGTGAGGTCAGGCACTGATGTTGGGCGATTAGGCCTGGCTCGCAGTCGGCGTTCCAATTCATCCCAAAGGTGTTCGATGGGGTTGAAGTCAGGGCTCTGTGAAGGCCAGTCATGTTCTTCCACACCGATCTTGACAAACCATTTCTGTATGGACCTAGCTTTGTGCACAGGGGCATTGCCATGTTGAAACAGGAAAGGGCCTTCCCCAAACTGTTGCCACAAAGTTGGATGGACAGATTCGTATAGAATGTCATTGTATGCTGTAGTGTTAAGATTTCCCTTCACTGGAAGTAAGGGGCCTAGCCCGAACCATGAAAAACAGCCCCAAACCATTATTCATCCTCCACCAAACTTTACAGTTGGCACTATGCATTGGGTTAGGTAGCGTTCTCCTGGAATCCACCAAACCCAGATTCGTCCTTCAGACTGCCAGATGGTGAAGCGTGATTCGTCTCTCCAGAGAATGCGTTTCCACTGCTCCAGAGTCCAATAGCAGTGAGCTTTACACCACTCCAGCCGACGCTTGGCATTGCGCATGGTGATCTTAGGCTTGTGGGCGGCTGCTCGGCCATGGAAACCCATTTCATTAAGCTCCTGACGAACAGTTATTGTGCTGACGTTGCTTCCAGAGGCAGTTTGGAACTCATTAGTGAGTGTTGCAACCAAGGACAGACGATTTTTACGCATTACGTGCTTCAGCATTTGGCGGTCCCATTCTGTGAGCTTGTGGGGCCTACCACTTCGCGGCTGAGCTGTTGCTGCTCCTAGACGTTTCCACTTCACAATAACGCCACTTACAATAACAGCACTTACAGTTGACCAGGACAGCTTTAGCAGGGCAGAGGAAATTTGAAGAAAACTGACTTGTTGGAAAGGTGGCATCCTATGACGGTGCCATGTTGAAAGTCATTGAGCTCTTCAGTACGGGCCATTCTACTGCCAATGTTTGTCTATGGAGATTGCATGGCTGTGTGCTCGATTTTATACACCTGTCAGCAACGGGTGTGGCTGAAATAGCAGAATCCACTAATTTGAAGGGGTGTCCACATACTTGTAGTGTAGCTGTGAGCAGCAATGAACGGGGTTCTCAGGATGACAGGAAGGACACAAGATCAAAGTGGATTTACAGTGGTTTAAATATACACATAAAAACTGATTTTCATTTGTCAATAACTCAGCCATCTTTTGACCTTTTCTCAAAGTACCATGGGCCTACATTCCAAATTTGGTGTCATTTGGTCCTATGGTTCATGAGTAGAAGATGTTTGAAGTATTTTTAGCATATTTTAGCATATTAGCGTTTGAGCTAATATGCATCTACTGGTATAGTGTGGCCATCTTTGAATGCATCAATGTTATTTTCTCAAACTCGTTAGGGACTATTGTGATGAGTCCAAAGACCACATTTGGAGTGAATCTGACGTTTAGTCCATGAGAAGAAGATTTTTTATGATTATTTTAAGCATTAGCGTTACATAGTCAAAGAAAAGTGAATTGTTAATAGTTTCCTTATTTTTTTAAGACATCAATGCCAAACTTAACATGGTTCATCATGGTAATGTATTTGATTACCACAAAAAGTTTCAAGCTGATAGGCCATTGTGAAGTGGATGTATCAATAACTCAGCCGTCTCTTAACCAATCCCTTAGCTTTTCTCAAACTAAGTTGTTATTTGGACTTATGGTTCATGAGAATATCTTTTTTAAAGGTTTTCCCAAATTTCCAAGATGGAGGAAAATCTATCCCGACGGACCTAATGGGTCCTTGCGGCAAATTTGTTCAGCTTGCGGAAAGACACCTACATGCAAAGTTTCACGTCACTAGGTCAAACGGGGCGGATATGAGGGTTTAAGTGAGACTGCTTATAACAGCACCACCTATAGGCCAATCGGTGCCTTCTTTTGACCAAGTTAATCATGGCGTCTAGTTTCTCTGTGCCAAATTAGAAAACGTAGTGTGTGTGTGTGTGTGTGTGTGTGTGTGTGTGTGTGTTTGTATGTAGCAAGGTACAGTGGGGAAAAAAAGTATTTAGTCAGCCACCAATTGTGCAAGTTCTCCCACTTAAAAAGATGAGAGAGGCCTGTAATTTTCATCATAGGTACACATCAACTATGACAGACAAAATGAGGAAAAAAAATCCAGAAAATCACATTGTAGGATTTTTTATGAATTTATTTGCAAATTTGGTGGGAAATATGTATTTGGTCAATAACAAAAGTTTCTCAATACTTTGTTATATACCCTTTGTTGGCAATGACACAGGTCAAACGTTTTCTGTAAGTCTTCACAAGGTTTTCACACACTGTTGCTGGTATTTTGGCCCATTCCTCCATGCAGATCTCCTCTAGAGCAGTGATGTTTTGGGGCTGTCGCTGGGCAACACGGACTTTCAACTCCCTCCAAAGATTTTCTATGGGGTTGAGATCTGGAGACTGGCTAGGCCATTCCAGGACCTTGAAATGCTTCTTACGAAGCCACTCCTTCGTTGCCCGGGCGGTGTGTTTGGGATCATTGTCATGCTGAAAGACCCAGCCACGTTTCATCTTCAATGCCCTTGCTGATGGAAGGAGGTTTTCACTCAAAATCTCACGATACATGGCCCCATTCATTCTTTCCTTTACACGGATCAGTCGTCCTGGTCCCTTTGCAGAAAAACAGCCCCAAAGCATGATGTTTCCACCCCCATGCTTCACAGTAGGTATGGTGTTCTATGGATGCAACTCAGCATTCTTTGTCCTCCAAACACGACGAGTTGAGTTTTTACCAAAAAGTTCTATTTTGGTTTCATCTGACCATATGACATTCTCCCAATCCTCTTCTGGATCATCCAAATGCACTCTAGCAAACTTCAGACGGGCCTGGACATGTACTGGCTTAAGCAGGGGGACACATCTGGCACTGCAGGATTTGAGTCCCTGGCGGCGTAGTGTGTTACTGATGGTAGGCTTTGTTACTTTGGTCCCAGCTCTCTGCAGGTCATTCACTAGGTCCCCCCGTGTGGTTCTGGGATTTTTGCTCACCGTTCTTGTGATCATTTTGACCCCACGGGGTGAGATCTTGCGTGGAGCCCCAGATCGAGGGAGATTATCAGTGGTCTTGTATGTCTTCCATTTCCTAATAATTGCTCCCACAGTTGATTTCTTCAAACCAAGCTGCTTACCTATTGCAGATTCAGTCTTCCCAGCCTGGTGCAGGTCTACAATTTTGTTTCTGGTGTCCTTTGACAGCTCTTTGGTCTTGGCCATAGTTGAGTTTGGAGTGTGACTGTTTGAGGTTGTGGACAGGTGTCTTTTATACTGATAACAAGTTCAAACAGGTGCCATTAATACAGGTAACGAGTGGAGGACAGAGGAGCCTCTTAAAGAAGAAGTTACAGGTCTGTGAGAGCCAGAAATCTTGCTTGTTTGTAGGTGACCAAATACTTATTTTCCACCATAATTTGCAAATAAATTCATTACAAATCCTACAATGTGATTTTCTGGATTATTTTTCTCTCAATTTGTCTGTCATAGTTGACGTGTACCTATGATGAAAATTACAGGCCTCTCTCATCTTTTTAAGTGGGAGAACTTGCACAATTGGTGGCTGACTAAATACTTTTTTTCCCCACTGTATATTGATAATGGTATACAGCAATCTGTATTATTAAAAAGCAAGGCCCTCCTCTGAATGTTTTAATAGAACTTGATTATAGTGTACTAGTACAGACTAGCAAAGTGGTACACACACATTTAAGAAAGGCACATACTGAGGAAGGATATACAGCTTGAACATCTGTGAAAAAAATATAAGAAAAGGTAATTGAACATTTTACAAGAATTTGTTACATAATGTGTGAACCACCTTACTTTGCTACGTAATGTGTGAACCACCTTACTTTGTAAGAATAAGATCTTCATACATATGGGTTATGCACCTTTTTAAGTCGATGGTATACTTCTGAAGTGTATTCCAGACTAGGCTGCAGAGTTGAGTACAGGCTCAAGTTGTGTGTTCTCAGCGATGATGTGGTTGTTACTGGTGTAATGGATTTATAATCCGATCCTCAATATCAGAGCATTTCACGTCAATGTTGTTAAGAGTGGTTTAAATGTACAGACCACCTTTGACATTACAAATGTCAAACCTAGAGTGGCTATATTGGCTGCTGCTGATGCTGCTGCTTATGTGTGAGTGTTTGTGTGTGAAAGGGAGAAGAAAAGAGAAGAGGAGTGGTACCCAGTGATGCGCTGCGTGTATTTGGGTGTGTGCTAAGGAGCAGGCGCTGCTTGACACTCAGAGCTCAGAGACAACCCTGTTCTTGGTCACATGCACACGCGTACTCTAGAGACACCAGCACACAGGCACATACACTAAAGCGTCTGCTGCAATGTGGGTTCACTGAATTGTGAATGTTTGTGTGTGTGCACTCATGCATGCACACTTAGCCTACGTACAGTACGTGTGTGTTATTTTGTATGTGTACTGAGTGTGTGTGTGTGTGTGTGCAGGATTATCCATGAGGATGGTTTTTCTGGGGATGATGTGAAGCAGTATAAGCCTGTGGTCTACAGCAACACCATCCAGAGCTTGGCTGCCGTCCTCCGAGCTATGGACTCTCTGGGCATCGAGTATGCTGACAAGGACAGAAAGGTGGGTACATGCTCCCTGTACAGGGTAGGGTTCATCCATAGTGTACAACCAATGGCAATTTCAAAACCTTACTTCAAAGTGTACTGTAAAGCAGACCTCAATGAGGATTCCAGTGAAGTATGGTGGTACACATCCAGGAATTCAGCTATACAGTCTTCAGCTCATATGTGTCTTAATAAATCTATGCATGTTTTTTTGTTTGTGTATGTGTGCTTGTGTACGTGTGTGCTCATGGGTTTGTTTGTGTGTGTGTGTGTGTGTGTTCATGTGTGGTGATGCATGGTCATATCTTTTGTACATAATATCCAATGTATGTGTGTGTCCAGGCGGATGCTAAGCTGGTGTGTGATGTGGTCACTCGTATGGAGGACACAGAGCCCTACTCTGCAGAGCTGCTGACAGCTATGAAGCGTCTGTGGGCCGATGCCGGGACCCAGGAGTGTTTCAACAGGGCCAGGGAGTACCAGCTCAATGACTCCGCTGCCTAGTGAGTACACACTAAGGGACCAAACATATCGGAATGCATGAAACTTGAAATTAAGCATAATTCATGCACTGACGTCAATGGGAGATTTGTGAGAAAGTTCCAGTTTCATAACACACTCACATAAACAGAAAATTGGAATTTGACTCCATTAGCTGTCTGTTCTTGAACAGTAACACAGTGCAAAGGTTAGTCTTTGCAGTGACTGCGTTGGTTAGTCTTTACAGTGCAAAGGTTAGTCTTCGCACTGTATTTTTGTAGCTACACTCTTAGAAAAAAGAGATCCAAAAGGGATCTTTGGCTGTCCCCATAAGAGAACCCTCTTTGGTTCTAGGTACAACCCTTTTTGGTTCCCTCTGTGGAAAGGGTTCTACAAGGAACCCAAAAGGGTTCTACTTGGAACCAAAAGGGTTTTTACCTGGAACCAAAAAGGGTTATTTAAAGGGTTCTCCTATGAGGACAGCCGAAGAACCCTTTTAGGTTCTAGATGGCACCTTTTTTTCTAAGAGTGTATTACTGAAGCTCTATTTCTTCCTTTCTCTATCCCTTCCCCCTCCTCCCTCCTGTTTCCATTTCCCCCTCTCCTTCCTTCTTTCTCTCATTAGCTACCTGGACAGTTTAGACCGTATTGGTGCTGGTGACTACCAGCCCACTGAGCAGGACATCCTGAGAACCCGAGTCAAGACCACTGGAATCGTGGAGACCCATTTCACCTTCAAAAACCTGCACTTTAGGTTAGACCCACCACACACATAGATTTACACATACAGTACACAACCAGTCCAGTATATTTGTTTGTAGCATATTTGTAGTGTATGAATAAATGACTGAATGAATGAATGAATGAATGAATGAATGCAATTTTATTTTCGTATCAAATCGACAATTGGCAACCCATCCCTTATGGGATTAATTGACACATAAACAAACATTACAATAATTCACTGTGGTAATTAAATGATAATTCTTCTTCCGGTGTTCTCTGCATTGTGCATCGCATAAAGAGTGAAAAAATGTAAGGTAAAATTCAATACATAATAGTAAATAAGGTTATCCAAACAATAATTATATCCCTAGAGCAGTAAAATAATATACATACATACATACATACATACATACATACATACATACATACATACACACTGTATATATACACATACATACAGAACATATACAGATAAATAAATACAGAAAACAAAAGAAACAGAAGGCATTTGAACCCAGTCTGGCACCAAGAGAAGATTCATGTGGGAGACAAGCCTATACACAATGTATATACACACACGTGCCATTTACCACATAGAAGCTAAATATTTGTACAATTTAATTATAGGTAGCCCTTTTTCTTTTATTCCAAGCTTTATCTAAATATTCCGCAAACGGAAATACACAATGGACAAAAAACCATTTTAGTTTCTCCTCATCGCTCAGCCACATAATGCCAGGGTATATCTGGTGTGCTTTCTGGAATAAGAGCAAGCCTATATCGTGGTAGAAAGGGCAATAGAGGATACAATTAGTTTCATTCTCTATTTCTTCGAGGTCACAATAGTTACATAGTCTTTCCTCTTCCATTTCACCACAATACCGACCTATTTCAATACGCAGAGGCAATATCCCTGATCTTACCTGTGCACATAGCGATCTCTTGCTTTTAGGTAAGTTATACATAATATATCTCTCACACACGAATTCACCCTTAATCAAACAAAAGGTTCTCAATTTAGGTTTATGATTAATCTCCTCCACCCATTTTTTTCATATTGCATCAACAGTTGTATTTTAATCATATCTACAGTTGAAGTCGGAAGTTTACACATACACCTTAGCCAAATACATTTAAACTCAGTTTTTCACAATTCCTGACATTTAATCCTTGTAAAAATTCCCTGTCTTAGGTCAGTTAGGATCACCACTTTATTTTAAGAATGTGAAATGTCAGAATAATTGTAGAGAGAATTATTTATTTCAGCTTTTATTTCTTTCATCACATTCCCAGTGGGTCAGAAGTTTACATACACTCAATTAGTATTTGGTAGCGTTGCCTTTAAATTGTTTAACTTGGGTCAAACGTTATGGGTAGCCTTCCACAAGCTTCTCACAATAAGTTGGGTGAATTTTGGCCCATTCCTCCTGACAGAGCTGGTGTAACTGAGTCAGGTTTGTAGGCCTCCTTGCTCGCACACACTTTTTCAGTTCTGCCCACAAATTTTCTATAGGATTGAGGTCAGGGCCTTGTGATGGCCACTCCAATACCTTGACTTTGTTGTCCTTAAGCCATTTTGCCACAACTTTGCAAGTATGCTTGGGGTCATTGTCCATTTGGAAGACCCATTTGCAACCAAGCTTTAACTTCCTAACTGATGTCTTGAGATGTTGCTTCAATATATCCACATAATTTTCCTTCCTCATGATGCCATCTATTTTGTGAAGTGCACCAGTCCCTCCTGCAGCAAAGCACCCCCACAGCATGATGCTGCCACCCCCGTGCTTCACGGTTGGGACGGTGTTCTTCGGCTTGCAAGCTCCCCCTTTTTCCTCCAAACATAACAATGGTCATTATGGGCAAACGGTTCTATTTTTGTTTCATCAGACCAGAGGACATTTCTCCAAAAAGTACGATCTTTGTCCCCATGTGCAGTTGCAAACCGTAGTCTTGCTTTTTTATACAGCAGTGGATTCTTCCTTGCTGAGCGGCCTTTCAGGTTATGTCGATATAGGACTCGTTTTACTGTGGATATAGATACTTTTGTACCTGTTTCCTCCAGCATCTTCATAAGGTCATTTGTGTTGTTCTGGGATTGATTTGCACTTTTCGCACCAAAGTACGTTCATCTCTAGGAGACAGAACGCATCTCCTTCCTGAGCGGTATGACGGCTGTGTGGTCCCATGGTGTTTATACTTGCGTACTATTGTTTGTACAGATTAACTTGGTACCTTCAGGCATTTGGAAATTGCTCCCAAGGATAAACCAGACTTGTGGAGGTCTACAATTTGTTTTCTGAGGTCTTGGCTGATTTCTTTTGATTTTCCCATGATGTCAAGCAAAGAGGCACTGAGTTTGAAGGTAGGCCTTGAAATACATCCACAGGTACACCTCCAATTGACTCAAATGATGTCAATTAGCCTATCAGAAGCTTCTAAAGCCATGACATCATTTTCTGTAATTTTCCAAGCTGTTTAAAGGCACAGTCAACTTCGTGTATGTAAACTTCTGACCCACTGGAATTGTGATACAGTGAATTATAAGTGAAATAATCTGTCTGTAAACAATTGTTGGAAAGATTACTTGTGTCATGCACAAAGCAGATGTCCTAACCGACATGCCAAAACCATAGTTTGTTAACAAGAAATTTGTGGAGTGGTTGAAAAACAAGTTTTAATGACTCCAACCTAAGTGTATGTCTCCCTTAATTTGGTTTTCATACAGATGTTCACAGTCAGACTGTTGAAAAAGGTCAGACATTTCAGTTGCCCAGGCTCCCCCTATGGCAGTTGGCATATCCAACAGTCTATTCCAGTCTCACCATAATGCTTTCCATCTCATCTCACAGGGTTCCCAGCCCATGTCCCCAGTTATTGCAAGTATAGGTGGAAACCTGTGGACACCTAAAAAGTAACGTACTTTGTGTAACATGTATGTTATGGCACGTTTATAACTCTCATGTTTCTTTCAGGCTGTTTGATGTTGGAGGTCAGAGGTCAGAGAGAAAGAAGTGGATCCACTGCTTTGAGGATGTGACGGCCATTATCTTCTGTGTGGCGCTAAGTGGCTATGATCAGGTTTTGCATGAGGATGAAACAACTGTAAGTACTTCACACACACTTCATACTACTCACAAACACGCCACACATATTCTCAAACATACATCTCATCTGTCTTATTTGGTATTTTCTGCAGAATCGCATGCACGAGTCCCTCATGCTCTTCGACTCTATCTGTAACAACAAGTTCTTCATCGACACCTCCATCATCCTCTTCCTCAACAAGAAGGATCTGTTCGAGGAGAAGATCAAGAAGTCACCACTAAGTATCTGTTTCCCTGAATATACAGGTAAGACTTCCCTCCAGTCCGCATACACACAAACTCAGACAGACACACATGCAGAACAGATGGTAGTAAGTCTCTCTCACTCTCTGGCGCTGTATCTCTCTTCCTCCCCCACTCTTCTTTCTCCTCTCTCTCGCCCTCACCCACCTTTCCTCCCAATCTCCCCATAGGTGCTAACACTTATGATGATGCTACCGCATACATTCAGGTGCAATTTGAGAGTAAGAGCCGTTCGCCCAACAAGGAGATCTACTGTCACCTGACCTGCGCCACTGACACAGGAAACATCCAGGTAGTGTTTGACGCAGTCACTGACATCATCATCGCCAACAACCTGAGGGGGTGTGGCTTATACTGAGGCCCAGCCCTGCACAGAGGTTGCATTGGAGGGTGTGAGGTGGTTAATAATAATAATAATTTTGATGATATTAAAAGGCATAATTATGTAAATCTACATGTCCAAAGGGACCCAAAGAGCTGCCGCCAGACACCACGACGGATTCTTTGCCATGTTCTGTTCCTCTATTCCTTTTTTTTTTTTCAGAATTCCACCACCCCTCTTTTGTTTATTTGTTATCAACATGTTTCCTACTGAATGTCTTTCATGTTTTGTTGTTGATTGTATGAACAACTGTAAGCTGTAAATCAGAAAAGGGGAGGTCCAAGGGGTATATTCAGTTTTCGTGCCATGTTTCGCAACAAATTAGATAGAAATGTTATGCATAGAGCAGAGAAGGTCCTATTTTCCTTGTGATAGAGATTTGTGTCCGTTCTATACATAACATCTCTATCTGCAACATCCAGAACATTGAGCCCCACTGAATGTACCCCTTGGTGCTCCATTTGCAGAGGTGATGTTGTGCTCTAGGTGAGGATGTAATAGGGGAGGTGTTGTACTGGTGGCTGGGGCTCGTAGTTGGGGTTCTGTCCAGCGTTGGATAGAACACCCCTCTCTTTTGGACTCACACAGGGCTGCTCTACATGAGCTCCTTCTGCTCGGTTTTATTCCTCTCTCTTTCAAACATCCAGAAGGGTGGGCGGTTCTGTTTGTGTGGCAGGCTTTGCCATTGGCCTCCTGCAGTGTGATGAAATGCCTGTCAGCCAATGATATATCTGTGTCGGGAAAGTGTGATATCAGTGCCAACCTTCTGAGCATGACAGATAGGGGAATATAATTAGAGATCATTGATCACTTTCACACTATCTTTACAATATAACGTAATTGAAGGGACGCGTACGCTTTATTATCATCAAATTATTTATGGATTTTATTTCAACCTCATGCCCTCCTTGCTTCCTCCTACCTCCTAGAATCCCGTGCCACATATTTATTTCCTGTCCTGTCAGACCGGTGGAACACCACTTCCTGTCTCAGTCTCAGAGGGTTTAGAGCTGCTCTGATGGACCGTCTCAAATGTCACCTCCCATGTAGTGTACTATTTCTTCAAAAGTAGTACATAATATGGGGAATAGGTTATCATTTTAGACTTGCACACTCAAGTCCACTGGTCAGTGATGTATCATATGCTTGTCTCCTGGTCTCCTCTCACTTATCACTTATCACTGAGATGAAAGGACTGGATAGGTTTCCACCATGTTGTTTTCACTCACTAGTCCTTACAGATTTGTAGTTTTAGAAGAGGACAGCCACAGACCACTGACCAGTCGCTCTGCTTGTTCAAAAGGGTCTTCCTAGGTGCTCTTTATGTAATAAAACATTAATATGTGAATGCTCAGTTATTTGGAAGTTGAGGTAATTTGTAGATTAGATAAGCCACACAGTGCTTAGCTCAGGATGACCCTTGTGAGCAAGCATGCTAAATTCCAAATCCATCCATACTCCCCCCTCTAGGCATTCCTGTAGATTTGAAAGGATTTGATTGGTTTAACCTTTTCATATCCATAACGGAAATGTATAATTTCCTTTAGTATACATGTTCTCTGAGTTTACTGATGGACAAATCTGAAGATTTATTTTACATCGGCCAAAGCGTTTGTCTACAATGTGAGTTTTTGATATTGTACTATATTTAGTCTTTGGACACATGGGGTTACTGTTTTTACACATTTCATGAATCAAGTCCTGTGAATACATGTTAAAATGATCAGATCTTTTACATTTTTGGTATATAGATTGTCCGGACCAATATATATATATATATATATAACAATATCTAAAGAAATCCACACACACACCCCTAGAGTGCATGCAGGATAAGCAAATCAAATACAAGTCAATAGAGTCTGCAGAGTGAGTGATTTTACAGCATTCTCCCTCTTTCTCAGATCTTAAACATGTTCACATCTTAATCATTTTTGGTATATAGATTGTCTGGACCAATATATAAATATAAAAACTATATCTAAATAAATCCACACCCTCTATCTCACAAGCAAATTCAATGGAGTCATTTTATGAGATTTTTATCTGATTCTCAGATCTAAAACATGTTCAAATCTTAATAATTGTCTCGACCAATATATATAAAAACAATATCCAAAGAAATCTACAGACACTCCTAGAGTATATTATACAGCATAAGCAAATCCAATGTAAGTCAATGGCGAGTGAGGCCTGCTACAGAATTCTTTCTCTCCCTCACAAGCACACGCGTGTACACACACCACAGACGTCAATGCACACCTGTGTGTGTGTGTATGTCTGTGGTATGTGTGTGTACACGTGTGCTTGGGAGAAAGATACGAATACGCTGATAAAATGACTCCATTGAATTTGCTTATACTGCATATACTCTAGGGTTGTCTGTGTGAGAGTTTGTGGATTTATTTAGATATTGTTTTTATATCTATATATCAAACATTATTATGATCTGAACATGTTTAAGATCTGAGAAAGAGAGAAAATGTTGTAAAATGTTTCTCTCTGCAGTCTCCATTGGATTTGCAAGTACTGCATGTACTCTTGGGGTGTGTGTGTGAGAGAGTGAGTGTGGATTTCTTTCGATATTGTTTTCATATTTATATTGGTCCGGACAATCTATATACCAAAAATTATTAAGATCTGATCATTTGATCACATGACATGATTTGTGTAATGTGTAAAATACAGTAACCCCATGTGTCCAAAGACTAAGTATAGTACAATACAGAAACGGCTGTAGTTCACAAACAACAATGAGTTGAATCATCTATTTGGCGTATTTGGGCTTAAACAGGTCAAAGAACAATACTATATGTTTTTAAACAATTTAATTCTGAAATGTATTTCAAAATACATATGCTGAAGTCATTTGAATGATTTTTATTGTCTCAAAATCCCAACTTTGGAAGTATGATAGATAATGACAATCTTAAAATGTCAATGTGGCCTGTCTATACACTTGTACTAATTATGTTGACACCAAATGTAATGCATTAACACCAAATAGAATGTGTTCAGTGGCACAGTTTGATATTGTACTTAATATAGTACAAGGACATGAATGGGTTAGGCAATATGGTAATTGCGTCACCTTCTCTTCTGATAGAGTGGGTGGTATTTTTGCCACATTGCTTATATATATATCCAATAGTTTTAGATCTACAGGCGTGCCAAAGCGGCAGGGGCTGGGGTAGAGTTGGAATTTAGCAGCAGTCTCTCTGTGGGGAGTTTGGGTTAACCATAACCCCTACCCCCTGACCTCTTAACCCTGAGCAGGCCACAGTCAAACCCCGGCTGTCACGTTCTCTCTTTTCACAGAGGAAAAGTACTGCTCTCCACTCATTCACCTGAAGATCCTATCCCCCCATTCCTCTATACTCCCTCTATCACGTGTCGTTCCTCATTTCTCTCAATCCCCCTTTCCATTTTCACCTTAAACACCGTACTGTATATATATGATTATACCAGATTTCTTTTTTTTTACTGTGAATGTTTTTGTTCTGCACTCCTTCCTCCTCCGTAGTTTATTGGTTGCTCTCTCATGTGGAATGTTTGTGCTGAGCCAATCGAATGTTGTGTTTACATTAAAGCCACACTTTTCCTAACTATTCCCACGGCCATATTGAGAATATTTTTCATGTCTGTCTTTTTCCCAGTGCTTAGTTTGAAATCAACCCCCAAGCTCTTCTCATATTCTCATTGATCTGAAATGATCGGATGGGTGCAATATGGTAATAGCTCCATTGACTCTTATGGTTGGATCGGTGGACTTTCCTCCATACTGCCTACATGTCTAATCCTCTCAGATCTACCAGAAGTGTCCAGGGGTAGATTTCAGACTGAAAACAGGTCTTATATGCTTCATGAGAGCATAAGGCCTAGATTCAATCCAATCTGCGTTATAGCGCCATTGACATTTAAAGATAATTTCCGATTGAGCCGACATATGCAGCGTTTACCGTGAATGCGGTCTCCACGAAAACGGAAACATTGCCTTTAAAAGGTGCATGGCCAAAAAGGGCAGATCGGATTGAATCTAGCCCTAAGACTTTTCCATCTACATATGTATGGAACACCATGTCAGGAAATATTGGAAAGTAGCAGATAAACAGAATTCCATTTTCTAAGACAGTCTAATCTAGAAGATAGTGGTCTTTGTCATCAGTTAAAATGTGTTATTTATATATTGAATGATGAGTCTTGATCAGCCGTCTGACCTGGTTCTGTCAGTTTAATGGATTCTATGTTCATTACTGGGTCATTTCAGTGTCAGAAAACATAGGCACACTGCTCTCCGCCAGAGAGTATAGCGCTCGTCTGTCCGTTTCAATATGATGGATTCCGTTAAAAGGCTGGGCTTTCAATATAAATTAATGACAACAAAAACACATCTTTGAGAGAACACTTTAATATTTTACATTTAATATGTTACATAATATTTATTAATCCAAGCCAAAAGGCTAAAATCCATAATCCCACTGTTCCACAATCAGTTCCATTACTGCTGTTACTCCTAGCTCTGATTGGCTGGATGAGGCCGCTAGAGGTAGAAGTAGCATTAACTACAGATCTAGGATCAGAACGCCCTACCCTCAAACCTAACTAACCATTTGGGGGTTGAACAAATATATATCCCTGTATCTGTAGTTAGGGGCAACCTCTTCCTGTTATGAGGCCAGCAGACGTCAGAAGCAGCAGGGACTTCCTCTCAGGGGATCCACCTGCACACTCTTCTTTTTCCTTAAAGACCAATCAGCATGAGTCTAGTCCCATGTAACATGTGCACCAGCACAGTCTCTGGGTAGCAGGGTTAGAGGCGGAGCCTCTTGATGTCCTCACTGCGGAAATCGATGCGGAGCGCCAGAACCTGCCGGACCTCCGCTGGGGTCAGACGCCACGTTAGAGGACCAGAGTTCGGGCCCCAGTAATCTAGGATCTCTGTTACCTAGACACACAAAAACATACACACAGTTCTGAGAACAGGCCTGTGTATACAGAGACATGAAAGTCTACAAAGTGAGAGGTCAGTGGTAAATAGATAGTGCATTCAGAAAGTATTCAGACCCCTTGACTTTTGTTATGTTACAGCCTTATTTTAAAATTGATTTAAAACACATTTTTTCCTAATCAATCTACACACGATACCCCATAATGACAAAGCAAAAACAGGTTTTTTGTTTTTTTTGCAAATGTATTACAAATTAAAAACGGAAATATTACATTTACATAAGTATTCAGACCCTTTACTCAGTACTTTGTTGAAGCAACTTTGGCAGCGGTTACAGCCTCGAGTCTTCTTGGGTATGGCGCTACAAGCTTGGCACACCTGTATTTGGGGAGTTTCTCCCATTCTTCTCTGCAGATCCTCTCAAGCTCTGTCAGGTTGGATGGGGAGCGTCGCTACACAGCAATTTTCAGGTCTCTCCAGAGATGTTCGATCGAGTTTAAGTACGGGCTCTGGCTGGGCCACTCAAGGACATTCAGAGACTTGTCCAAGTGGGCTGTCCTGCCTTTTACTGAGGAGTGGCTTCCGTCTCGCCACTCTACCATAAAGGCCTGATTGGTGGAGTGCTGCAGAGATGGTTGTCCTTCTGGAAGGTTCTCCCATCTCCACAGAGGAACTCTGGAGCTCTGTCAAAGTGACCATCGGGTTCTTGGTCACCTCCCTGACCAAGGCCCTTCTCCCCCGATTGCTCAGTTTTTTCCAGGCGGCCAGCTTGAGGAAGAGTCTTGGTGGTTTCAAACTTCTTCCATTTAAGAATGATGGAGGCCACTGTGTTCTTGGGGACCTTCAATGCTGCAGACATTTTTTGGTACCCTTCCCCAGATCTGTGCCACGACACAATCCTGTCTCGGAGCTCTACGGACGATTCCTTTGACCTCATGGCTTGGTTTTTACTCTGACGTCAACTGTGGGACCTTATATAGACAGATGTGTGCCTTTCCAAATCATGTCCAATCAATTGAATTTACCACAGGTGGACTCCAATCAAGTTGTAGAGTAGAAACATCTCAAGGATGATCAATGGAAACAGGATGCACCTGAGCTCAAGTTCTAGTCTCATAGCAAAGGGTCTGAATACTTGTGTAAATAAGGTAATTCTGTTTTTTATTTTTAATACATTTGCAAACATTTCTAAAAACCTGTTTTCGCTTTGTCATTATGGGGTATTGTGTGTAGATTAATGAGGATTCTTTAAAAAACATTTTAGAATAAGGCTGTAACGTAACAAAATGTGGAAAAAGTCAATGGGTTTGAATACTTTCCGAATGCACAGTATGTGACCCCATCTATGTGATTGTGTGTGGGTTGAGGATTGCTTGTGGGTTGAGAAATGTGTGTGTGTGTGTGTGTGTACTGCAGATTACCCGCTCCAGGTTGAGGATGGTGGCCATCTGAGTGAGCCGAGCAAACTTGTCCCTAATAGTCCAGGTGGTGACAGTAGTGAGGTAGGCCACCAGAGAACGCAGCTCCTTATCAAACTGAAGCCCTCCCAGCTAAGAGACAGGTGCAATAACGGGGTTCAAATCAAGAGCATGAAACAGAAAAAAGGAATCCAGACAAGCAATTAAATATTTAAACATAGACCACATCAAAAAGGATCAAATGGAGAACATCCCAGAAAAAGAAAGTGCTGATACATGGCCTGCAATAAAATGATTTAGTAGTTGCACTAAATTACAGCACACACACACCGCTTAAAGAGGCAGATGCCAAGGGGGAAAAAAGCTTAATCTACCATCCTTCTGGAATCATAAATAAAACATTAAAAGAAGGCCTCTTTCATTATATCAGAGATGTGCATGCGGTAGGTGTGATGCCACCCTGTGGTCAGGCCTGGGATATCTCACCCTGCTGAAGGTGCACTTCAGGACCGTCTTCTCCATCTCCATGGAGACCAAACTGGTCATGAGGCTGGTCAGTGTGTCGTAGATAACTGAAGAGAGCCCCGCCTGATAGAACAAGAGAGAGAGATTATAGAGAGGGGGAGAAGAGGAAAAGAAAGAGTTTGTAAAATGCTAATGTAAGAGATGTATTCCTGAGGCTAAGCAGAAGTATGGTTACCTTGAACTCTGCCATGAGCTGCTGGAGGTTGACGATGAGCTGCTGGACCCAGGGGTCGTTGGCCTCGTACTCATTAAACTCCTCCTGCACAACAAAACAGCACAGTCACACACTGCGGTGAAAGGGTGTGGCCTAGTATGTGTGTGTGTGAAAAAAATAAAATAAAATGTATGCACTCACTAACTGTAAGTCGCTCTGGATAAGAGCGTCTGCTAAATGACTAAAATGTAAAATGTGTGTGTGTGTGTGTGTGTGTGTTTGTACCTCCTCTATGTTGTGTGATATGGACAGGAAGCTGCTGATCCAGGGTTTGACCTGAGGCTTGATGGCTGTGGTGTTCAGCTCCGTCAGGCCCTCCTGAGGGTCACAACTGAGTTAGTTCTACTCCATACAGATTAGACACACTGGTGAGGTTTTGTAGTTGTATATTGTCTATGCATGTAAATTGGTACACAATTCAGTTTATCACTGTGACTTACAAATAAATGCTGCTGCTAGTACTACTACTGTTACTATTATTTATTGTACAATGAGGTCAAAGACCCCCTTAACACAACTGCACAGATACAGATCATGTGTCTCTCTGATCTGAGTTTATTTGTGTATCCTCCAACCTGCAAGAGATCCTTGAACTTGCTGGACGTGTTGACGAGGTCTGACAGACAGCTGTCAATCTTAGCTTGCTCTCCTGATCCCGCCCCCTGAGTGAACAACTTGGAGCAATCACTCTGAGAAAGAGAGAGAGGGGAAAACTTCATTATCTGTGGTATACTATACATAGTGTGTCTTATTGAAATGTTATTCATCAGAAAACTAAAGAGATGCTATAAACAGTCACCTAACTCACCTCCAGGTTCCTCTTCAGAGTGGTGATGTTCTCACTACACACCTCCACGTTATTCAGAGTCACCTGGGATAGAAAGAAAGATGGGTGTGAGTGAATGTATCTGTCTGTCTGTTACCTGTTCCGTGTTGATCATCAGGAATGCTGCCTTAGTGTGCTCTCTGTGACCAGCTTGTGTTTTAGAGTGTGCGTGTTTCTTACCAGGGACGATGCCTTGGCATGTTCTGTGCATTCAATGCTCAGTGTGTCGGTAAGTGTTTGTGTGTGTTGGTAAGTGTTTGTGTGTTTGTGGTGTGTGTGTGTGTGTGTACACAAGTCCCTCACCAGGAAGGCAGCCTTGGCGACCTCTGCGCTGTCGATGCCCAGGTTGTTGAACTTGCCCTGCTGCAGGCTGCTCTGCATCAGACTCACTGCACTGCTCACCCCACGCTGGATGTCCTGCAGCGTGGTCGCAGGGAAGCCCTGCCTCAGCTTATTATACAACACCTCCCTGAGAGAGACGGAGAGAAAGGGAGGGGGGGGAGAGAAGCATGGATTGGTGGAAGACGGAGAGAAAAAGGAAGGTGTGAGAGCTAGAAGGAGTTTCAAATGAGTGTTCAAATAGTTGATGCAGTGTGTGTGTCTACAGTCTACCTAAAGTCAGACTCTAGCACTGAGGTTGAGTGGTTGATCATTGCACACAGGCAGTCAATGCTGGAGCTGGACAGGGCTCTGCTGATGCACTTCTTCACAATGTAGAAACAGTCATCCACCATGCTGGACGTCAGCTGACCCTTCTCATATGTATCCATAGCCACAGCCTGAGAAGAGAGGGGCAAAGGGAATGAATATAATCATTATTACTATTATGTGGTTACATATGTATACTGTGTATCAAGGGTATTCAAATCCGGGGTTGAGGTCGACAGCATTGCTGGTTTTCATTATTTTCCTTCTAATGAGGGGCTGATTCAGGGCTAAATGTAACCCCTGCTGTATAGTTAGAAGTGCTGGCTAACCTTGCTGACGGTCTCCCTCATGTAGTACTCCTCCATTGGAATGTAGTAGCCAATCAGCTCCTGCATGAGCTGGCCCAGCATGCAGTGTTTCAGCAGTTTCTCCACATTATGCTTGTGCTCTGTAGCAAGAAACAAAGACAGCCAAACGTACTAACACAGTCAACAACGTGTGTACAGGGGTTTTATAAGTGTGTGTGTGTGTTGGGTGTCTTACCTTGGACGATGCCAGGTGTTGCCGTAGCATCCCCAACCTCGAAGTCGGCCATCATGCGACGGCGCAGGAACCGTAAGTAAAGCTCCGACCTGGCATTCATCAGAGTGACTTCCAGTAACACAGGATCCAGCTCCCTACACACACAGGTTAAACACAGGTGAAATGCAACATAAATACGCATAGTACACATGCATTGTCCTCTACACCAAAAAAGAACATTGAGTAATGCTGCTAAGTAGGCTGAACTCTCCCACTGACCTGGGTTCAATCCTCTCAGTGGGCACACTCTTCATCATGCTGCTCTGGACGGTCTGAAACTGCAAGCAGAGACATTCCATTTAATAACACATTCTTAATATAGTCTGTAATAGAAAGATCTCATTAATTGAATGCAATTTACACACAGACCTTGTTGTGGTAGTCTCTCTGTTGGATGAACTTGTCAACTACTTTCTGGGCCTGTCGGTCACACTCCTGCTGCAGGTGAGTGATGAGAGTATACAGGTAGCCTGGACCGTAGTACGTCTCTACGATGGGCTGGTGGGTCTCCACAACACGAGCTATGCCTGAAACACACAAAATATTTCTCAACCAATTCTATACAAACCAACACGTTTACAGACACGTCTAAAATGACACACAATCATCATGGTCAGTCTCTCACCCTCCAGCAGCAGAGTCAGGGTGTCAGCAAAGACCAGAGCAGCTCTCCTCTCTCCCAGCTCTCCTCCCACAGCCAAGAGCAGGTTCTCATCTGCTTTAGAGGCCAGCTGAGGGAGAGAAATAAACAACTGTGAAGATAAACAAATGCACAAGCATAGATGCTCACACATACACTACTGCATGGACAACCCCACTCACCTGGCTGCAGAGGTACTGGCCAAAGCGAGCCAGACCTTGCTCGTGGAGGCCAAGCAGAGGGAAGATTTTAAAGAATCTTTCCACCTGCGCCAGATCACCCCTGGTAACAGCCTCATCCAGTCTCTCAGCAACAAGGACTTTTCAATCGCTGCTCTGCCTCTTGAAGCATGGCCAGGCTAGCGTCCACAGCACTGCCTGAGCAGAAGATAGTATCACAAACCGCACAGAACACGTTAGAAGGGACTGTGACAAAAACGCAATTGAAAGCAATGCAGGTCTTACTTTCTGCACATTACCTGATGAGCTTCCCTGATTTCCTGAACTTTCCAATACCTTTCTGATGCATTTCAGTAACTTTGTTAAAAGGTTTTACACCTTTCCCATGTTCAAGTAATTTGACATATTTTCTTATTACCCTTATGAACATCAAAACTTAGTTGAAGTTTGTATCTGTGCTAGAATGGTTAGAAAGGCCATCAAATGAACAAATCCCACATAGGTGCATCCCTACAAAATATTATTTTTGATTAAAAAACTACTCCAGGCTACATTGAACGTCTAAAACCAGATAAAAGTACAGTCGTGGTCAAAAGTTTGAGAATGACACAAGTATTGGTCTCCACAAAGTTTGCTGCTTCAGTGTTCTTAGATCTTTATGTCAGTAGTTACTATGGTACACTGAAGTATAATTACAAGTATTCCATAAGTGTCAAAGGCTTTCATTGACAATGACATTCAGTTTATGCAGAGTGTCAATATTTGCAGTATTGACCCTTCTTTTTCAAGACCTCTGCAATCCGTCCTGGCATGCTGTCAATTAACTTCTGGGCCACATCCTGACTGATGGCAGCCCATTCTTGCATAATCAATGCTTGGAGTTTGTCAGAAATTTGTTTGTTTGTCCACCCGCCTCTTGAGGATCGACCACAAGTTCTCAATGGGATTAAGGTCTGGGGAGTTTCCTGGCCATGGACCCAAAATGTTGATGTTTTGTTCCCCGAGCTACTTAGTTAACACTTTTGCCTTATGGCAAGGTGCTCCATCATGCTGGAAAAGGCATTGGTCGTCACCAAACTGTTCTTGGATGGTTGGGAGAAGTTGCTCTCGGAGGATGTGTTGGTACCATTCTTTATTCAATGATGTATTCTTAGGCAAAATTGTGAGTGAGCCCACTCCCTTGGCTGAGAAGCAACCCCACACATGAATGGTCTCAGGATGCTTTACTGTTGGCATGACACAGGACTGATGGTAGCGCTCACCTTGTCTTCTCCGGACAAGGTGTTTTCCGGATGGCCCAAACAATCGGAGAGGGGGTTTAATCAGAGAAAATGACTCTACCCCAGTCCTCAGCAGTCCAATCCCTGTACCTTTTGCAGAGTATCAGTCTGTCCCTGATGTTTTTCCTGGAGAGAAGTGGCTTCTTTGCTGCCCTTCTTGAAACCAGGCCATCCTCCAAAAGTATTCGCCTCACTGTGCGTGCAGATGCACTCACACGTGCCTGCTGCCATTCCTGAGCAAGCTCTGCACTGGTGGTGCTCCGATCCCGCAGCTGAATCAACTTTAGGAGATGGTCCTGGCGCTTGCTGGACTTTCTTGGGTGCCCTGACGCCTTCTTCACAACAACTGAACCTCTCTCCTTGAAGTTCTTGATGATCCGATAAATGGTTGATTTAGGTGCAATTTTACTAGCAGCAATATCCTTGCCTGAGAAGCACTTTTTGTGCAAAGCAATGATGACGGCACGTGTTTCCTTGCAGGTAACCATGGTTGACAGAGGAAGAACAATGATTTCAAGCACCACCCTCCTTTTAAAGCTTCCAGTCTGTTATTCTGACTCAATCAGCATGACAGAGTGATCTCCACCCTTGTCCTCGTCAACACTCTCACCTGTGTTAACGAGACAATCACTGACACGATGGCAGCTGGTCCTTTTGTGGCAGGGCTGAAATGTTTTTTGGGATTAAGTTAATTTTCATTGCAATTAATTGCAATTCATCTGATCACTCTTCATGACATTCTGGAGTATATGCAAATTGCCATCATCAACACTGAGGCAGAAAACTTAGTGAAGATCAATACTTGTGTCATTCTCAAAACTTTTGACCCACGACTGTATGTAGAAATGATAATGGACCGTTCTATTTTTAAATAACTACTAATTATTTATCTTGACAAAACAAAATCGATCCCAAAAAGAAATCTCAATGCGGCCCTCGAGACAAAATGATTACCCACCTCTGCGCTATCAGGAAGTGTGTTGTGAGTAGGGTTGCAAAATTACGGGAACTTTCAATAAATTCCCTGGTTTTCCAGAAATCCTGGTTGGAGGATTCTGGATTTTCTGCTTATTATTGAAAGTTCCTGGAATTTTACAACCCTAGTTGTGAGGTGTGGTGGAACATAGGGGCACCCTTACTTTCTTCTCCCTGGCGGCTTAGCTCAATGACTGATTGGTCGAGAGAGAGATAGCGGTGGATGTGGGCGGCAGCCTGTTCATAGTCCTCATTGTGTAGCGCCGTCTGAACGCCGTCTGTGCAGAACTTCAGGTCCAGGATGTCATCAGCCCGCTGGATAACCTTATAAAGCCGGGTCTGTAAACACACGTACAAACAGCGCGTCATTACATCACTCATTGGAGCTGATAGGAACACCATTTTATATCCTAATCCCTCTCTTAACGGCCTATAATGCTGATTTGTTTACATACATACAGTAAGTGTGTGATTAGCTAGGTTTCCATCCAATTGGCGAATATTCAAAAATCTGCATAAAGAAGATATATACAGTTGAAGTCAGAGGTTTACATACACCTTAGCCAAATACATTTAAACTCAGTTTTTCCACAATTCCTGACATTTAATCCTAGGTCAGTTAGGATCACCACTTTATTTTAAGAATGTGAAATGTCAGAATAATAGTAGAGAGAATGATTTATTTCAGCTTTTATTTCTTTCATCACATTCCAAGTGGGTCAGAAGGTTACATACACTCAATTAGTATTTGGTAGCATTGCCTTTAAATTGTTTAACTTGGGTCAAACGTTTAGGATAGCCTTCCACAAGCTTCCCACAATAAGTTGGGTGAATTTTGAGCCATTCCTCCTGACAGAGATGGTGTAACTGAGTCAGGTTTGTAGGCCTCCTTGCTCGCACACGCTTTTTCAGTTCTGCCCACAGATTTTCTATAGGATTGAGGTCAGGGCTTTGTGATGGCCACTCCAATACCTTGACTTTGTTGTTCTTAAGTATTTTGCCATAACTTTGGAAGTATGCTTGGGGTCATTGTCCATTTGGAAGACCCATTTACGACCAAGCTTTAACTTCCTGACTGATGTCTTGAGATGTTGCTTCAATATAGCCACATAATTTTCCTTCCTCATGATGCCATCTATTTTGTGAAGTGCACCAGTCCCTCCTGCAGCAAAGCCCCCCCACAGCATGATGCTGCCACCCCCGTGCTTCACGGTTGGGACGGTGTTCTTCGGCTTGCAAGCATACCCCTTTTTCCTCCAAACATAACTATGGTCATTATGGCCAAACAGTTCTATCAGACCAGAGAACATTTCTTCAAAAAGTATGATATTTGTCCCCATGTGCAGTTGCAAACCGTAGTCTGGCTTTTTTATGGCGGTTTTGGAGCAGTGGCTTCTTCCTTGCTGAGTGGCCTTTCAGGTATTGTCGATATAGGACTTGTTTACTGTGGATATAGATACTTTTGTACCTGTTTCCTCCAGCATCTTCACAAGGTCCTTTGCTGTTGTTCTGGGATTGATTTGCACTTTTCGCACCAAAGTACGTTCATCACTAGGAGACAGAATGTGTCTCCTTCCTGAGCGGTATGACGGCTGCGTGGTCCCATGGTGTTTATACTTGCGTACTATTGTTTGTACAGATGAATGTGGTACCTTCAGGCATTTGGAAATTGCTCCCAAGGATGAACCAGACTTGTGGAGGTCTACAATTTGTTTTCTGAGGTCTTGGCTGATTTCTTTTGATTTTCCCATGATGTCAAGCAAAGAGGCACTGAGTTTGAAGGTAGGCCTTGAAATACATCCACAGGTACACCTCCAATTGACTCAAATGATGTCAATTAGCCTATCAGAAGCTTCTAAAGCAATAACCTCATTTTCTGGAATTGTCCAAAGCTGTTTAAAGGCACAGTCAACTTCGTGTATGTAAACTTCTGACCCACTGGAATTGTGATACAGTGAATTATAAGTGAAATAGTCTGTCTGTAAACTTCAAACTGTAACTAGTGCCTGCAACCTGGTTCAGGTTATCAGTCAACCTACCAGGGTAGTTACAAACAGCACAGGAATGTAATTGTCAACATGTATTGATCACATCTTTACTAATGCTGCAGAAATGTGCTTTAAAGCCGTATCCAAATCCATCAGATGTTGTGATCAAAATATAGTAGCCATATCTGGGAAAACCAAAGTTCCAAGGAGTGGGCCTAATATAGTGTGTAAGAGGTCATACAACACGTTTTGTAGTGATTCCTATGTTGTTGATGTAAATAATATTTGTTGGTCCGTGGTGTGTAATGAGGAGCAACCAGATGCGGCACTTGACACATTTATGAAATTGCTTATCCCGGTTACTAATAAGCATGCACCATTTAGAAAATGACTGTAAAAACTATTACATCTCTGTGGATTGATGAGGAATTGAAAAATTGTATGGTTGAGAGGGATGGGGCAAATAGGAATGGCAAATAAGTCTGGCTGCACAACCGATTGGCAAACGTACTGCAAATTGAGAAATCATGTGACTAAACTGAATAAAAAAGAAGAAGAAACTACACTATGAAACAAAGATAAATTACAAAGAATGATAGTAAAATGCTTTGGAGCACCTTAAATGAAATGTGGGGCAAAAAGGCAAACTCAGCTCCATCATTCATTGAATCAGATGGCTCATTCATCTCAAAACCCACTGATATTGCCAACTACTTTAATGATTTTTTAATTGGCAAGATTAGCAAACTAAGGCATGACATGCCAGCAACAAACACTGACACTACACATCCAAGTATATCTGACCAAATTAATAAAGACAAGCATTGTAATTTTTAATTCCGTAAAGTGTGTGTGGAAGAGGTGAAAAAAGTATTGTTGTCTATAAACATTGACAAGCCACCGGGCATCTGACAACTTCGATGGAAAATTATTGAGGATAATAGTGGACGATATTGCCACTCCTATTTGCCAGATCTTCAGTTTAAGCCTACTAGAAAGTATGTGCCCTCAGGCCTGGAGGGAAGCAAAAGTCATTCCGCTACCTAAGAATAGTAAAGCCCCCTTTATTGGCACAAATAGCCAACCAATCAGCCTTTTACCAACCCTTAGTAAACTTTTGGAAAAATGTGTGTTTGACCAGATACAATGCTATTTTACAGTAAACAAATTGGCAACAGACTTTCAGCACGCTTATAGGAAAGAACATTCTACAAGCACAGTACTTACACAAATGACTGATGATTGGCTGAGAGAAATTGATGATAAAAAGATTGAGGCTTTTGACATTATCAATCATAGTCTGCTGCTGGAAAAAACGTATGTGTTATGGCTTTACACCCCCTGCTATATTGTGGATAAAGAGTTACCTGTCTAACAGAACACAGAGGGTGTTCTTTAATGGAAGCCTCTCCAACATAATCCAGGTAGAATCAGGAATTCCCCAGGGAAGCTAAATATTTCTAAAACTAAAAGCATTGTATTTGGGACAAATAATTTGCCAAACCCTAAACCTCAACTAAATAATGTGGAAATTGAGCAAGTTGAGGAGACAAAACTGCTTGGAGTAACCCTGGATTGTAAACTGTCATGGTCAAAACATATTGATACAACAGTAGCTAAGAAGGGGAGAAGTCGATCCATAAGAAAGTGTTTCTCTGCCTTCTTAACAGCACTATCAACAAGGCAGGTCCTACAGGTCCTAGTTTTGTCGCACATGGACTACTGTTCAGTCGTGTGGTCAGGTGCACAAAGAGGGACTTAGGATAATTGCAATTGGCTCAGAACAGGGTAGCACGGCTGGCCCTTGGATGTATACAGAGAGCTAACATTAATAATATGCATGTCAATCTCTCCTGGCTCAGAGTGGAGGAGAGATTGACTTCATCACTACTTGTATTTGTGAGAGGTATTGACAAGTTGGATGCACTGAGCTGTCTGTTTGAACTACTGGCACACAGCTTGGGCACCCTTGCATACCCCACAAGACATGCCACCAGAGGTCTCTTCACAGTCCCCAAGTCCAGAACAGACTATGGGAAGTGCACAGTACTACATAGCGCCATGACTACATTGAACTCTATCAAGTAACTCATGCAAGCAGTACAATTTTATTTAAAAAACAAATAAAAACACACCTTACGTAACAGCGGGGACTGTGAAGAGACAAACACAGGCACAGACACATGCATACACACACACTATAACATACGCACTATACACACACGTACACATGGATTTTGTGTTGTAGATATGTGGTAGTGGCCAGTGGGCACACAGGCCACAGCAGCAGCTAATATCAATATTTTTGCACATTTTCATCGCCATTTCTACAGGTCCCCTGTAGCTCAGTTGGTAGAGCATGGCGCTTGCAACGCCAGGGTTGTGGGTTCATTTCCCACGGGGGGCCAGTATGAAAAATGTATGCACTTACTAACTGTAAGTCGCTCTGGATAAGAGCGTCTGCTAAATGACGTAAATGTAAAATGTAAATGTATAATTATTTTTACCGACACAAAAAGATCCACCATGTCGAAATTGTACTGAAACGTCCTGTTTCCATCACAGCTGTCATAAACAATTTTTTACACGGTATGACTTTACTCCCATAAAAACTGTGGATGGAAACGTGCTTTCTTTGAGTGAGTCTGTGTGTGTAAAGAGCATGTCTGTAGACAGTACCTTTGCCAGGTCTAGCTGGCGGACTTTGCTGCTGACATTCTCTGCCAGGCTGCAGGTGAAGGTAATCATGCCAGACAGCTGACTGGCATCTCCTCCTATCAGCTGCAGGTTGGGCCTGGGGGACAACGTGACAGGAGAATTTATATTGGATTAGACATGGTATTTATCTCAATAGTCTACAGTAGCTTCCACAACTAATCTCCTTCCCTTCATCTATAATGATCTGAAATTGTTGAAAGCACAGTGGTGAATGTCTACCAGATATCGCTTTCCCCAGAGTCCATCTCTTCCACGCCAGTGCAAATGAAGGAAAGGAGATAAGGAAAGGAAACCTCTCTAGATTATTGGGATGTAGGGTATGTACTCATAGACAGTGAAACTTCTCTCTGCCTCTCTAAAGTACACACACTTACCCCATCCTTTGAAGAGCGAGCATCTTGGTGTCAATGTTCCCCTGCTGCCAACCAGCTTCTCCAGCTCAGTCTCCACCTCTTTCTGTAGTAGACGAACACACAAAGACCGTCAGTCTCTCTCTCACACACAGCGCTCTGTGGTTTCAGGCATTATAGCTTTAATGGGTAATTCCTCTTCAATATATAAAGGCAATGGATAATTGAGCAATAAGGTCAGAGGAGATTTGATATATAACCAATATACCACGGCTAAGGGCTGTTCTTAAACGCAACGCAGAGTGCCTGGACACAGTCCTTAGCCGTGGTATATTGGACATATACCACAGACCCCCGAGGTGCCTTATCATAAACTGGTTACCAACGTAATTAGAACAGTAAACCAGTATTTTTTTTGTCATACCCGTGGTATACGGCCCATCAGCATTCAGGGCTTGAACCACACAGTTTCTAAGGCAGATAGAGTATAACGACAGAGAAGGATGCTTCTGGTTTAGCTAGCTATGCTAACACAGTCTAGGGGTACATCTTTGCATCCCTACAGCTTTGCCCGCTGGGTGAATTCTCACCTCCTCGGTGCAGAGCTGCTGGTAGACACGCTCCAGATCATCCAGCTCCGTCAGAGCTGAGATAGCCTCCATGCTAACGGCAGATACACATGCAGAATCGCATCGCTTCGCAGCTATGTGGCTGCTCTCTGCCATCTTTACCTCACATAAACAGAAAACGTGTCACTTCCGCGGTCGCTCGCTCCGTACGTGCATGGGCGCATTTCCTAGAACAACCGCTAAGCGTCACTATTTTAGCAGGACTTAGCATAGCATAGGGGATTTCTGTTTGGTGATTATTTTTTTAATGCATTGCTTTCTCATAATTCATTTTTAAACAAATATCTTGCCATTCAATTCCCTCTGTGCCATGTCTGTTCTTGAAGTACTGGAATTCAGTATGTCTCCACCAAAACTCCAATAAATGCAATTCACTTCAAATACATTTGACAATGTGCCACTTCAAAGTTAACGAGGATGAATAATATCAGGATGAATAACAAAACAATAGTCAGGACACAAGACTTTATTAAATCCACCATTTGACAACACTCTCCGAAATGATTTGTAAAGTGTTTAATATTGTGTTAGCACTCCACAACTGCATTGGGTTGCAGTGCTATAACGCCTTGTTTCTTCCCAGACTGTGTTGTCCAGAGTTTGGTAAAGGAAAGTCTATGGATGTTATTAATAGAGCCAGCGGTTGTTTTGTGGGTCTCTATTTCAGCAGAGCCCCAATAAGGACTTGCTAATCGTCACCCATGTCCACGTCTTCTTGTAACTTCTGCACCATCTTCTCCTCCATAACCTTGGCTTTGCCTACACATGGAAAACAAACTGATTAGCAAAGTGCTATATTTCATTATGCAAACTAAGGTGGACTGAATGCCATCACCTAATTTCTCAAATTAATGCCATCACCTAATTTCTCAAATTAATTATATATATATATATATATATATATATATATATATATATATATATATATATATATATATATATAAACAATGTAAAATCCTAACAGCAGTGAACTCACCTGCATGTGGGGCTTTGATGAGGTGAATGTTCTTCTTCACTTCGCTGATTGCTTCCTCCTTTTCCAACTGCTTGCCCTTCTTCAGTCTGATCGAGAAAGGGAGAGGAAATATGGCTAAAATCAATCTGAAAACAGTGCTTAAAGGCATGTCAGACTCCAATACTTGGCAAAACTGGCCTTCTGTTAGCCTAGTTATTTTCCTACGACTCATAGTAATGTTATGAAGCAGGGACTGTGTAATTAAAGTTTGACTCACTCAACCAGATTTTAAAGAATACAAATATTACCATTATAAAGTTGGAAAGCCCATGCTTTCCTAGTGTGAGCAACAATTTAATCTGTGGGGGAAAAGCTTGGGCTCACCTGTTGAAGATGAACTGTGCCTGCCGTTTCCGTTTTATTCCTTCCACCTTCCTCATCGCCTCCACTGAAAATAAGAAAATGAGTTGGATTTAACAGATCAACAAGGCTATTAACAAAATCCTAGCAGTTAGCTACAGCTGTCTTGATGTTATGCTGTAGTAGTAACATACACACCAACATGGAACATACAGTAACATGTATCATTTAAATGTGCAGAGGGCATGATCTCAATCTGTCATGTGAGAATTGACTTGAATAGAGTATGAAAACAATTGAAAGATGAAAGTGAGGGCAGGGGTGTAATTAGTAAGGCCCAAACGGGCCAAAACAGAAGCACCCATCAGGGGTTTATTCATTACACCGATTCTGTTGCAAAACGTTTTGTAACAGAAACGGTTTACTCCAAGTGGGAAACGATGTGCAACGAAAACTAGAATTTCTATTGGACAAATTCAGGTAGGTCCCTCCCCGTTTCGTTCCTTTTGTTTGGTTCTTAAAATGGTAAACAGTTTCCGTTACAAGACGTACTGAATACAACCCTGACAATAGTTTTCATTGCAAAACGTTTTGCTACGGTTTGAACAAATAAATACACCCCTGGACTTTAGCCATAACAAGTACCTGTCTTGCTCCACAATTCCCTCTGGTATTTGACGGCCACATTTCTGCGCTTCTCGAACTCCAGGCAGTTATCCTGTGTTGGAAATAAATCAGTAAGAGACTCAAGGGCAAATCGTTTATGATTGTTTATCAACCATATCACATTCTATTTCACATCATTCTACAACTTGCATGGGTGGACGTGGGAACTCACCACTGTCAATTCTTTGCCAGTCGCTTTCCTGAAAGCCTTGGTCCATCTGGTCTTTCTTGGGTTACGCTTCTTCTTGAAGTTTTTGAGACATTTTGATTTACAAAACCTGAACGTCTGAGAAGAGATATTAGTCATTACTTCATTTATACACAAGGTAGCAGCAACAAGAACTGGCCTATGCCTGGGCATGGAGAGACCCCCTCAATGTACAGGAAACACTACTACAGCTTTAGCAAAGTCAATGTCTCCTTCACTGCTGAGCGTGAAACAGACTTCACTCGGCAACAATAACAAGCCTGCATGGCTATGAAACTGCACTGAAACGTTGAAAGATAGCTAAGAGGTGAAAAACAAAAAGGTTATCTGGCATAGTTGGGCACCAACTGCTTTATGTTAGCTACGGACGTTTTTAAAAACAAACATCCCAGCTGACAAAACAAGCTGGCTACAGTAGGAAGTTAGCAAAACAGCTAGCATATTAGCATGGAAGCCATCAAATCAGAAAGTAGGACATCAACAAAAAAAAAAACTCATACCTTGCAATCGTTTCGCACAAACATCGTACCGTGCCCAGGATACACAGGTCCCGAGCAAAAGTAACATTTTTCAATTCGCATTGTTAGATGTCTTGATTATTTCTTGCCCATGTGTTATCCGTGGTGGAACGCAAGTGGCAGGATTTTAAAAGGAAGTTACGATATACTATTTCCGGTAAATATATATTTGCATGTGTTTTTACTCGTTACAAACTGCCCCCTAGTGTGTAACTAGAGAAGTTTCTAAACCTTAGCGCTTGGAAAAGCAGATTTTGTTTGTACAAATATTTGCATTTGTTACATATTGACTAGAACAAGATGTTACATATTGACTAGAACAAGATTGACACTAAATAATAAAATTGTTTCAGAGGTAGCCAAGGTGACAACTGAGACACAGCTTTAATAAATAATAAAATATATTTATTTTCTGGAATAAAGGATATGGTTTACATATTTGGCATAAAGAGTGTTTGGCATGAAAACAGTGTTTGAAAGAATACAGCAGATTTAAGGCACATTGTATGATACGAATTAACAAAATCAGCATTTATTTAAACTGTAACCTCAAACATTTCTGATAATACACCCAAGATTCCCGACATTGTGATAAAAATAAAGACACCAAACTATTCTGCTACGCGGATACCACAGAGCAGGCCTATACAATAAATCATCAGTCTATTCACTACAGATTGCATGTGCTCAGGACTTTTACATTGTACAAGAATAAATGGAAGTGCATTGTGACAAAAATATCCTGTGTCAAAATGTTCAATGTAATAAGGATGGGTTTCCTTTTAATACACAGGGCAGTGTTTTCAACTAATACAATTTCCAGTGGCTTCTCACTTTTCTACTGAATCTCAGAAAATAGTTACAATACACTTATGTTTTACAATCTAAAATACATACAATATTCTCTGAAATGAAAACATAAAAAAGGCACTTAATTGACTGTGTATGGACAAGTGTATGGAGAGGCACCACACCAAATGGCATAATCAAATGAACAAAACATAATAATGCTTTGGTACATTTGGCAGGGGTTAGTTGCATTCAGCTTTGCACGTCATACCCCCCCATCTAGACACCAAAGTAAACATCACTAGAATAAGGGAACATTATGTATGTGGACTCTAACAAGCACATTTGCCCTTCTCCTGGGTCTTGGGCTCTGTGATGTCTGTGTGACCACTGTGTCCGTTAGATCGCACGGTTCCGTCAGGGATCCAGGACTTGTCCACGCAGCGCTCCATCCTCTTCATGATGAGGTCCAGCAGGACATCCACAGCCTGGCTAACAAACTGCCCGTTAGCTGCACTTGTTTCAAAGTAAGGGATTCTGCACGGGAAGGAGAGCAACACATTATAAGGTCAACATTGACTGATATTTATCTTAATGAGGCAAACTATCTACCTACAACCTGAATATGTTTGGATCTAATTGAAAGCTTTACTTTAAGACAGAATATAGTTCTCAGCAGTTGAAAAGAAATCAAGGTTGAAAAAACAAAACTGTTTGGGTGTCCTTTGTTTTTCGTCATGAAACATGCATTAGTGCTACAGCAGTGGAAGATAAATCTTTAAAATAGTAGAGGAGCATGGCTCTCTAAAAACCACAATGGCTTTCAGACTGGTGGAGCCATGGGTTCAAATAACGTAAAAAAATATATGAACACTGTAACCAAATCTGACATATGAGTCATATCTAGTCAACCATGACAACTCAATATGATGTGTGACCTTTCCAGGGTAAGAATGCTGTTAATTGACTATAGCTCAGCATTCAACACCATAGTACCCTCCAAGCTCATCATTAAGCTCGAGGCCCTGGGTCTGAACCCCGCCCTGTGCAACTGGGTCCTGGACTTCTTGACGGGCCGCCCCCAGGTGGTGAAGGTAGGAAACAACATCTCCACTTCGCTGATCCTCAACACTGGGGCCCCACAAGGGTGCGTGCTCAGCCCCCTCCTGTACACCCTGTTCACCCATGACATGGCCAAGCACGCCTCCAACTCAATCATCAAGTTTGCAGACGACACAACAGTATTAGGCTTGATTACCAACAATGGCGAGACCGCCTACAGGGAGGAGGTGAGGGCTCTGGGAGTGTGGTGCCAGGAAAATAACCTCTCACTCAATGTCAACAAAACAAAGGAGATGATCGTGGACTTCAGGAAACAGCAGAGGGTGCACCCCCGTATCCACATCGACGGGACCGCAGTGGAGAAGGTGGAAAGCTTCAAGTTCCTTGGCGTACACATCACCGACAAACTGAAATGGTGCACCCACGCAGACAGTGTGGTGAAGGCGGCGCAACAGAGCCTCTTCAACCTCAGGAGGCTGAAGAAATTCGGCTTGGCACCTAAAACCCTCACAAACTTTTACAGATGCACAATTGAGAGCATCCTGTCGGGCTGTATCACCGCCTGGTATGGCAACTGCACCGCCCGCAACCACAGGGCTCTCCAGAGGGTGGTGCGGTCTGCCGAACACATTACCGGGGACAAACTACCCGCCCTCCAAGACACATACAGCACCCGATGTCACAGGAAGGCCAACAACATCATCAAGGACATCAACCACCCGAGCCACTGCCTGTTCACCCCGCTATCATCCAGAAGGCGAGGTCAGTACAGGTGCATCAAAGCTGGGACAGAGAGAATTAAAAACAGCTTCTATCTCAAGGCCATCAGACTGTTAAATAGCCATCACTAGCACATTAGAGGCTGCTGCTGCCTATTGAAATCACTGGCCACTTTAAGAAATGGAACACTAGTCACTTTAATAATGTTTACATATCTTGCACTACTCATCTCATATGTATATACTGCATTCTATTCTATAATATTCTACTGTATTTTAGTCCATGCCGTTCTGTCATTGCTTGTTCATATATGTATATATTCTTAAATTCCATTCCTTACTAGTTTTGTGTGTATTGGGTATATGTTGTGAAATTGTTAGATATTACTTGTTAGATATTACTGCACTGTCGGAGCTAGAAGCACAAGTATTTCGCTACACCCGCTATAACATCTGCTAAACACGTGTATGTGACAAATAAAATTTGATTTGATTTAAACAAAACTGTCTGGAAGAGAGACTTCAGACTCCTCTGTTTAGTAAGGAGATTGATGGCTGGCTACCTGTATGATATTCGGCAATAACACTATGACTAGGCCATGTAAATCAGATTATCCCTCCTAAAACTTTGTTGTCACTTAGATATTTTCCTGGCACAAAATAAACTTTTATGATGAGCTGAATGGTTTTGACACAACATGATCATAACTTTACTAGACACTGAGGGCTCCATTTTCGGCTGGCCTTAAGCAGAACGGCTCATAATAATGACCGGAAAGGAACAAATGGAACGGCATCAAACACCTGGAGCCCGCGTGTGTGATACCATTCCACTAATTCTGCTCCAGTCATTACCACGAGCCCGTTCTCCCCAATTAAGGTGGGGATATTTAAGACCAACCGAAAGCTGGTCGTTATGGCATGGATTTTGACAACGGAAGCGCAGCCTATCCAGCCGAGACGCACAGTGCCCATTCAAACATGGAATAAGAGAAATGCTTTTTGTGCCCATGAACCTCGTATTTAGAAACATAAAAAACGGTGTTTTCCCCCAATTTCGTTTAATTAAAACCCAAGCAAAGCCTCCCGTCCTCTCAATTAAGTCTTTTTTTTTGTCCTGCCAATTCATTCGCCAAGTAGTCAAGACTATCGATAAAGG